>NC_073402.1:2720971-3008471 GCF_028641065.1 Leucoraja erinaceus | reverse complement strand
GTGAATAAGATGGCCAAAAATCACAATGATACAGGGGACCGTTTTATCTAAAATCAATATACAGCGCAGACAGGAAGTGTTCAAGATGAGACTTTTACTGATATAGATATCATTGTCTAACCTATTACAGTGACTAACCCTCTAGTGTCTTCTTCTTCTTGCATATGGCGTGCACAGCCTAAAGTTGTAGGACAACTTGTTCTATTTGATCTTATTTGATTGTGCATGCCAGGTTGATTGCATTTGTTGAAACAGGGCGGACCATGTGAAGGTTGCAATCTCCCACCCCCTCTAGTGTGTCGTCTGTTCAAGGGAACAGTTTTTCGGCGATGTAAAGGATGGAGTCTTCTTTTCTGATTTTCCATCTGTTTCAGCTTCTCGAGCTTGATCTTCTTTGGTCTTCATCGGTCGGGGCATCGAGTTTAAGGATCAAGAAATCATGACGCAGCTTAATTAGAATTTGCTTTGGCTGCATTTGGAGCATTGTGTGCAGTTCTGGTCGCCCCATTACAGGGATTGAATAGAAGGAGAGGGTATACAGTTATTGGCCAGGTCCTTAACAGCATTGATGTGCTGAAGTATCTTGGAGTCCAAGTTCATAGCTCACTGAAAGTAACAACATAGGTGGATAAGTTGGTTAAGAAGGTGTATCATATAATGGCTTTCATTGCTAGGTGCTCTGAATATAAGAGTTGGGAACTCAGAACTTTGGTTTGGCAGCATTTGGAGTATTGCATGCAGTTTAGTGTAAAGATACAGCGTGGAAACAGGCCCATCGGCCCACTGGATCCACACCGACCAACGATCCCCGCACATTAACAATATTCCTGCACACACTTGGGACAATGTTTCCGTTTACCAAGCCAATTAACCTACAAACCTACATCTTTGGGAGGAAATGGAAGATCTCGGTGAAAACACACGCTGGTCACAGGGAGAGCGTACAAACTGCGTACAGACAGCACCCGCAGTCGGTCGAGTTCTGGTCACCCCACTACTGGAAAGATGTGGAAGCTTCAGAGAGGTTGTAGGGAAGGTTTACCAGAATGCTTCCCACATTAGAGAGTTTCGGCTACAGGAAGAAGTTGAATAGACTTGGATTTATTTATCTGGGATGTTGGAGATTGAGGGAAGACTTGATAGAATGATATAAAATGATGGGAGGCATAGACAGGGTACACAGTTAGAACCTTTTTCCAAAAGTGGAGATGTCCTACTCTAGAGGTCATATCTATAAGGTATGGGGAGGAAAGTGAAATGGAGATGTGCGGAGCAAGTTTTTACACAAAGTGTGGGTGCATAGAACATGCTGGCAATGGTGGAGGCAGATACATTGGTGGTTTTTAAGAGACTTTTAGATAGGTACATGGAAATAGAGTCAATGGAGGGATATGGATCATGTACAGGCAGATGAGATCACGTTAACTTGCATCGTGCAATGCCAACATAAAGGCTTGTTCCCGTGCTGTACTGTTTTATGCTCTAATGTGGAGACTTGCGAGAGGGTGCAAAGAGGTTTATCAGAATGCTGACTAGATTAGGGGGTGATAGCTACAAGGGGAGGTGGGCCAAATTTGGATTGCTTTCTCTGGAATGCCGCAGGTTGAGGGGAGAGCTGATAAAAATATATAAAATTATGGGAGACACAGATAGGGTGGACAGTCAGACCCTTCCTCAATTACAAATGTCAAAGATTAATGGGTGTAGCTTTAAGGAAAAGGGGCAAAGGAAGTGTACGGGGTGAGTTTTTTTTTACATAGCTGAGTACCTGGAACACCAGGGGTGGTGATGGAGGCAGATATAATGGTGATGTTTAAGATGCTTTTAGATAGACGCGTGACTCTGCAGGGAATAGAGGAATGGGGATCCTCTGCAGCCAGATGAGATTAGTTTATGTTGGCATCAGGTTTGGTGGACCAAAGAGCTTGTTCTTGAACTGATTTATGATCTATATTCTATGTTTTAGTTCATGTTCATAAGTTCTAGAGGAAGAATTAGGCCATTTGGCCTATCATGTCTACTCCGCCATTCAATCATGGCTGATCAATCTTTCCCTCTCAACCCCATTCTCCTGTCATCTCCCCATAACCCCTGACATCCCCTGACATTCAGCAGTTTCTGGCTGAAAATTGCCCATTGACTTGGCATTCACAACTATCTGTTGCAATGAATTCCACAGATTCACCACCCTCTGGCTAAAGAAATCCCTCCTCAACTCCTTTCTAAATGTATAGGAAGGGACTGCAGATGCTGGTTTACACCTAAGATAGACACAGAATGTTGGAGTAACTCAGCGGGACAGGCAGCATCTCTGGTAGAAGAATAGGTTGATGTTTCGGATCGCGACCCTTCTCCATACTGAGAGTCAGGGGAGAGTGAGACGTAGAGATAGGGAAAGGTAAGGTGTTAAAACATGAGATCAAAAGTGACGAAGTTCAAGGAAAATGTAGAATAGATCATTGTTAGCAAGGGGAAGTTGACAAAGAGGCATAGAATCAGTAATATTTAATCAAAAGGACAGACAAACTAGTTGGAGAACTAGGATGGGGGAGGATAGAGAGAGAAGGGAAGCAAGGCTTCCTTGAAGGTGGAGAAGTCAATGTTCATACAATGTTCATGGTTTATAAGCTTCCAAGCGAAATATGAGGTGCTGTACCTTTCTAAAGGTACGTCCTTGTATTCTAAGGTGTTGTCATTCTTATGCAATGACCGAAACTGAAAATAGAAGTGGACTTCTACTGGAAAACTAGTAACGAGCAGTGCCTGAGTTAAACGTTTGATTTAAACACCACTTTCCTTTGCTTTGCCATTGTCCCATGCCGGGTTCTGCTGGGCTTTGTGCCTCCTGTTAAATGAAGGTTTCTGAGCTCTGTCATAGTTCCTTTGGGTTAGGTTCATTTTCAAGTTATCCTTGATCATAATTGAAGTAAAGGCGCAGTGGAAACTACTTACATTGAACCATTTCTCACTCGCTGTGTGTTCCTCTGCTCAAACAGAATTGGAAATAAGGTTTTAAAATTCAGAATTTCTTCACGTTTGTTATTCTGAAAGGAAACACGTTTTCTATGCACTGCATGAATTCACATGTTCTTTGCATCATTAGTTGTAAAAAAATAGTTCATAGTCTTGTCAAGCTGTCAGATAAATTATTTCCAAGTGCCGCCACATGACTATAATCCCTGACCTCAATCTCAATGCTACAAAGAACATGTCCCGTTTAAATTTGTCTAAAACAGTGCTGAATGTTTCTTAGTCATTGATGGAATGGAAAAGCAAAGGTGAAGTGTTGTGGTAGCTGGAAACTAGAAACAAACAATGACAATGCTGGAAGCATCCCTCAAGGGTCAAACACACAATTCGGATCAATGGGAAATCATTAGGTTTTTTAAATAGAATGGCATTCAAATCATATGGGGTTAGTGCAGGAAAGTACTTTAGTGTTACAGCACGGAAACAGCCTCCTCTGCCCACTGATTCCACGCCGACCAGCGATCACCCTGTGCACTAACACTATCCTACACACAATAGGGACAATTTACAATTTTACAGAAGGCAATTAAACTGCAATTCTGTACGGATTTGAAGTATGTGAGGAAACTGGAGCTCCCGGAGAAATCCAATGCTATCACAGGGAGAACGTACAAACACAATATAAACAGGATCTGTAGGCAGGATTAAACACTTGTCTCTGGAGCTGTAAGGCAGCACCTCTACTGCTGCGCCACCATGCTGCCCCCCCAATAGTGTTAAAATAAAAGAGGCTGTGACCTCATTGAATGGTATAGCAGACACAAGCATCTGAATTGCTGCTTATATTTGTGATGTTGTAATCTTTCAACAAGATCGGATGAAACTAGGGATCTCTCAAGTTTTGAGTGACTGCAGAGACAAGGAAGGTTGGTGGTGCAGGGAGAGGTAAAATGTTCCTTTCCGATGAACCGTAATGCAGCTATTAAACTGCTCAGCTGCAAATTTGGACCTTGCTTTGCTGGCCACTTCTGTTCAGCCCTCAACCATGATCTTGCTATTTTAATAGTCTATCTTATAGCGATCTCTCTTCCCTCCGTGTTCCAGCAATGGTCCTATGAAGTTGAACACTAATTTGCGGAGTGGCACCTCACCTTTCTATTGGGCCCTTTACTATTGTCCAGATTAAATACGCCTCAATAACTTCCCCTGCACTGTAATCCTGCAGGAGCCAGTAGTGGTTGTGCTCTAGTTTATTTCCAATTTCTTTGGACCCATTCTTTGTTTCTGTTCAATGATGATTTTTAGTTATTTCTTCTCCTTTGTGCCCTAAACTCCTTTTGTCATTTAATCAGACCTGATGCCAGTCTATATCAGCTTTCCAGCATGTAAGGGTCAAAGAGGTCAAATATAAAGGAAATTATACAATTAATGGCAAGACTCTTAACAGAGGGATCTTGGGCCCCGAGCTCCAAGCCCATACATCCCTGGAAGTGACAACACAAGTAGATAGAGTGTTGAAGGAGGCATATGGTACAATTAATTTCATTGTTTGGAGGATTAAGAATAAGAGTCGGGAAGTCATGATGCAGCTTTATCAGACTCTGTATGACTGCATGTGGAGTATTGGTCTGAAGAAAGGTCTCGACCCGAAGCGTCAACCATTCCTTCTCTCCAGAGATGCTGCCTGTTCTGGATTTGTGCAGCAGCATTGTGTGTCTATCTTTGGAGTATTACATGCAGTTCCTGTTGCCCCATTACAGGAAGCACATGGAAGCTTTGGAGAGGATGCAGGAGAGGTTTCCCAGAATGCTGCCGCGATTAGAGGGGTCCAGCTACATTGACTTAGATTGCTTTTTTCCGGAATGTTAGAGGTTGAGAGGAGACATAGAAACATAGAAACATATGAAAAATAGCAGTAGTAGGCCATACGACCCTTCGAGCCACACCACCATTCACTGCTTTTTCCCCATATCCCTTGATTCCGTTAGCCCTAGGAGATAGAAACATAGAAACATAGAAATTAGGTGCAGGAGTAGGCCATTCGGCCCTTCGAGCCTGCACCGCCATTCAATATGATCATGGCTGATCATCCAACTCAGTATCCCGTACCTGCCTTCTCTCCATACCCCCTGATCCCCTTAGCCACAAGGGCCACATCTAACTCCCTCTTAAATATAGCTAGATAAATCTAACTCTCTTGAAAACATTTAGTGAATTGGCCTCCACTGCCTTTTGTGGCAGATTCACAACTCTCTGGGTGAAGAAGTGTTTCCTCAACTCAGTCCTAAATGGCCTATCCCTCATTTTTAAACTATGACCCCTGTTTCAGGACTCCCCCCAAAATCGGGAATTTTTTTCCTGCATCTAGCCTCTCTAATCCTTTAAGAATTTTATATGTTTCTACTGTATGAGATCCTATCCCAACATTCTAAATTCCAGTGAAAACAAACCAAGTTGACCCATTCTTTCATTATATGTCAGTCCCGCCATCCTGGGAATTAACCTGGTGAACAGGCAAACTTTAGTCAGAGCTCCCGTGGATTTTGAAGCAACAGCAACAAAGAGAAGCAGGAGAAAACACTGATTGGCTCTAGCCCGAGTGGGAGGAGAGTTAGAAGTGAGTCAGAGGGGGAAAACTGTTGAAACTGAGGAATTTGGTTTGTAAATTGGTAAATTAGGCAATTTATCAGTCAATATAAGCAAGACAGCTCGTAGAGAGTGGCAGTAAGTGAGCGGCCTTATGAGGAAGTGCCCTGTGATAAAAGTGTGAGTCTTTGGCTCGAGAGTCTTCGGCGAGGAGGCTACGCAAAACGCTGGAGAGGGAGAGACAAAAGAAGGAGATGTCAAGCAAGCTGATTCAGTGTGATGCTTGCGGTATGTCGGAGGTCAAGGACACTGCTGGTGCCTCTGGCTGCTACAAATGTGAGAAGTGCATCCAGGTAGAGCTCCTGAAGTACCATGTTGGGGAACTGGAGAAGCAAGTGGATGACCTCATGTTCGTCCGAGAAACTGAGTCGTTCCTTGACAAGTCCAACAGTAAGATTGTTACACCTAAGGTACTGGAAGAGAGAAGGTGGGTGACGGTGAGAAAGGGAGGGAAACTTGAAATGCAATGGTCCCCGGGTGCTGTACCTCTTGTGAACAGGTTCACCCACTTAGAAGCTGTCGGGACAGAAGACATTATCACACTGAGCGGTGGACTGGTTTGCGAAGCAAAAAGGGCTGTTGAGCCTAAACCAAAGAGGCCAACGTCAGGCAATGCCATTGTAGTTGGAGACTCCATTGTGAGAGGTACGGACAGGGGTTTCTGCGGCAACAGATGGGATTCGAGGATGGTGTGCTGCCTTCCTGGTGCCAGGATCCAGGATGTCACGGACAGAGTGCAGAAAATCCTCAAGGGCGAAGGTGAACAGCCGGAAGTGGTAGTGAATGTTGGCACAAACAATGTCAGAAAGAAGGGTATGAATATTCTGAAGCGTGACTTTTGAGAGCTCGGAAAAATAGTGAAAAGCATGACATCCAGAGTTTGCTTCCAGTTCCTCATGCTGGCGAGAGCAGGAACAGGGAGATACGGGACCTGAATGCGTGGCTGAGGAACTGGTGCACGGGGCAGGGATTTAAATTCTTAGATCACTGGGATCTGTTTTGGAATAAGGGGGAACTGTACAAAGGGGACGGATTGCATCTTAACAGGTGGGGGGCCAGCATTCTGGCAGGCAGGTTTGCCACTGCTACACGGGTGGTTTTAAACTGAATAAGCGGGGTGGGGTGTTAAATGGGATAGTGGAGGATGGAGTTAAAGGGAAAGAGAGTAAAGGGATGGTTAATGACCCCAGAATTAAGGGGAAGCGAAGCTCACAAAGGGATAGGAGAGTATTGCCAAGTGTAAAAGGGATCGATGTGAAAGGTGAGATGCGTAAGGAATTAAAAGTATTGTATATGAATGCGCAAAGTATAAGAAATAAAGTAGATGAGCATGAGACTCAGTTAGAGGTTGGTAGATATGATATTGTGGGGACTACTGAGACATGGCTGCAAGAGGATCAGGCCTGGGAACTTAATATTCAGGGTTATACATCCTATAGAAAGGACAGGCAGGTGGGCAGAGAAGGCAGGGTAGCTCTGCTGGTGAGGGATTGAATTCAGTCCCTTGTGAGGGAAGACATAGGGACTGAAGAGGTAGTCACTGTGGATTGAGTTGAGGAATTGTAAAGGCAGGAAGACACTAATTGGTGTTATCTACAGACCCCCAAATGGTAGCCCGGATGTAGGGTGTACGTTGCAGCATGTTAAAACTGGCATGTAACAAAGGTAATATCACTGTGATGATGGGGGATTTCAATATGCATGTAGACTGGGAAAATCAGGTTGGTTCAGGACCCCAAGAAAGAGAGTTTGTAGAATGCCTCCGAGATGGATTCTTAGAGCAGCTTGTTATGGAGCCAACCAGAGAAAAGGCAATTCTGGATTTAGTGTTGTCCAATGAACCAGACATGATAAGAGAACTCGAGGTAAAGGAACCGCTTGGAGGTAGTGATCATAATATGATTAGTTTTAATCTGCAATTTGAGAAGGACAACGTTAAATCGGAAGTCGCAGTGATGCAGTTGAACAAAGGAGACTATGAAGACATGAGAGGGGAGCTGGCCAAAGTAGGCTGGAAAGGGATCCTAGCAGGAATGATGGTAGAACAGCAATGACAGGAATTTCTGGGCATAATCCGGAAGACGCAGGATAATTTCATTCCAAAAAATGAGAATTAAGGGACAGAAGTTTAGACGTAACATTAGGGGGAACTTCTTTACTCAGAGAGTGGTGGCAGTGTGGAATGAGCTTCCAGTGAAGGTGGTGGAGGCAGGTTTGTTTTTATCATTTAACAATAAATTGGATAGTTATATGGACGGGAAAGGAATGGAGGGTTATGGTCTGAAAACAAGTATATGGGACTAGGGTAGAATATGTGTTCGGCACGGACTAGAAGGGTCGAGATGGCCTGTTTCCGTGCTGTAATTGTTATATGGTTATAAAAGGAAGAAAGATTCTAACGGGAACAGGGGGCAATCGTGGCTGACAAGAGAAGTTAGGGATAGAATAAAATTAAAAGCAAAGATGTATAATACAGCAAAGGGTAGCCAGAAGCCAGAGGATTGGGAAATTTTCATAGTATAACAGAATGAAACAAAACGGGCAATACAATATACAATATTTATTACATGTCATTTGAACCTCAGTGAGGCTCAAACAAAATTCTGTTTCCACAGCCATACAAACAAAGACAATTTCCTACAGACATACACACAATTCAATTTACAGAAACATCCATCACAGTGGGTTTTCACTGTGATGGAAGGCAAAGTATTTTCTCTCCCCTGTTCTCCATATCTCTCCCGATGTTGAAACCCCAGGCGGGCGATGATAAGTCCCACGGCTATTTTAGGCCACGCCGGGCGATGTACGGCCCCGCTCCCGGTCTAAAAGTCACAAAGTTGGAACCCCCGGCGGGCGTTCGACTGTCCCACGGCCATTAAGCCACGCTGAGCTGAACAGATGAAGTATGAAGGGAAGCTGGCCAGGAATATAAAGAAGGACAGTAAAAGCTTCTTTAGATATGTTAAGAGAAAGAGAGTAGCAAAGTCAAATGTTGGTCCCTTGAAGGCAGACATAGGTGAAATTATGTGTTCAAGAAGGAACTGCAGATGCTGGAAAATCGAAGGTACACAAGAATTGTGGATAAACTCAGCAGAAGGATCTCCTCCCCTTCCTCAGCCCTCGGGCTGTCTCCTCCCATCCCCCAACCCTCGGGCTCCTCCTCCTCCTTTTTCCTTCCTTCTCCCTGCCACCCCCTATCAGCCTGAAATAGGGTTTCGGCCCGAAACTTTACCCATTTCCTTCGCTCCATAGATGCTGCTGCACCCGCTGAGTTTCTCCAGCATTTTTGTGTACCTTAGGTGAAATTATTATGGGCAACAAGGAAATGGCAGAAGAGTTGAATAGGTACTTCAGATCTGTCTTCACTAAGGAAGACACAAACAATCTCCCAGATGTACTGGAGGACATAGGATCTAAGGGGATAGAGGATCTGAAAGAAATTTTCATTAGGCGAGAAATAGTATTGGGTAGGCTAATGGGACTGAAGGATGATAAATCCCCTGGGCCTGATGGTCTGCGTCCCACGGTCCTCTGGGAGGTGGCTCTAGAAATAGTGGACGTATTGGTGATCATTTTCCAATGTTCAATAGATTCGGGATCAGTTCCTGTGGATTGGAGGATAGCTAATGTTATCCCAATTTTCAAGAAAGGAGCGAGAGAGAAAACGGGGAATTATAGACCAGTTAGCCTGACTTCGGTGGTGGGAAAGATGCTGGAGTCAATTATTAAAGTGGTAATAATGGGGCATTTGGATAGCAGTAAAAGGATTAGTCCAAGTCAACATGGATTTATGAAAGGGAAATCATGCTTGACTAATCTTCTGGAATTTTATGAGGATGTGACTAGTAAAATGGATGAAGGGGTGTCAGTGGAAGTAGTATATCTAGACTTTCAGAAAACATTTGATAAGGTCCCGCACGGGAGACTGGTGACTAAAATTAGACCACATGGTATTGGGGGTAGCATGTTGACATGGATAGAAAACTGGTTGGCAGTCCGGAAGCAAAGATTAGGAGTGAACGGGTCCTTTTCAGAATGGCAGGCAGTGGCGAGTTGAGTGCCGCAAGGCTCGGTGTTGGGGCCGCATCTGTTTACCATATATATTAATGATTTGGAAGAGGGAATTAGGAGAAACACTAGCAAGTTTGCGGATGACACAAAGCTGGGTGGCAGTATGAACTGTGAAGATGATGTTAGGAGGTTGCAGAGTGACCTGGACAGGTTGAGTGAGTGGGCAGATGCGTGGCAGATGCAGTATGATATAGATAAATGTGAGGTTATCCACTTTGGCAGCAAAAACAAGGCGGCAGATTATTATCTCAATGGGGTTAGGTTAGGTAAGAGGGAGGTGCAGCGAGACCTGGGCGTCCTTGTACACTGGTCACTGAAAGTTGGCTTACAGTTACAGCAAGCAATGAAGAAAATTAATGGAACGTTGGCCTTCATGACAAGAGAATTTCAGTATAGGAGTAAAGAGGTTCTTCTGCAGTTGTATACGGCTATGGTGAGACCACATCTGGAGTATTGTGTACAGTTTTCTTCTCCTAATTTGAGGAAGGACACCTTGTGATTGAGGGAGTGCAGCGTAGGTTCACGAGATTGATCCCTGGGATGGCGGGACTGTCAAATGAGGAAAGATTGTAAAGACTAGGCTTGAATTCACTGGAGTTTAGAAGGATGAGGGGGCATCTTATAGAAACATATAAAATTATAAAAGGACTGGACAAGCTAGATGCAGGGGAAATATTCCCAATGTTGGGCGAGTCCAGAACCAGGGGCCCACAGTCTTAGAATAAAGGGGAGGTCATTTAAGACTGAGGTGAGAAAAAACGTTTTCACCCAGAGAGTTGTGAATTTATGGCATTCCCTGCCACAGAGGGCAGTGGAGGCCAAATTACTGGTTGGATTTAAGAGAAAATTAGATAGAGCTCTAGGGGCTAGTGGAGTCAAGGGATATGGGGAGAAGGCAAGCACGGGTTATTGATAGGGGACGATCAACCATGATCACAATGAATGGTGGTGCTGGCTCGAAGGGCCGAATGGCATCCTCCTGCATCTATTTTCTATGTTTCTATGTGTCTAAGAACCTATGCTGCACTCCCTCAATAGCAATAATGTCCTTCCCCAAATTACAAGATTAAAATTGCACAAAATACTCCGGATGCAGTCTCACCGGACGCAGTTGTAGGGCCCTATACAACTGCAGTAGGACCTTGCTCTTAAAATCCTCTTGCAAAGAAGGCCCACATGCCAATAGCTTTCTTCATTGCCTGCTGTACCTGTATGCTTACTTTCAGTGACTGATGTACAAGAACACCCAGGTCTCGTTGCACCTCCCATTTTCCTAATCTGACACCATTCAGATAATAATCTGCCTTCCTTTCCTTGCCACCAAAGTGGATATCCTCACATTTATCCACATTATACTGCATCTGCCATGCACCATCCCACTCACCCAACCTATCCAGGTCACACTGCAGCCTCACAGCATCCTCATCACAGTTCACATTGCCACCCAGCTTTGTGTCATCCACAAATTTGGAGTTGTCACATTTAATTCCCTCGTCTAAATCCATCCAGTTAATATATAATGTAAATAACATGGGTCCCAGCACTGACCCTTGCGGCACCCCACTAGTCACTGCTTGCCATTCTGAAAAGGACTTGTTAATTCTTACTCTTTACTTCCTGTCTGCCAACCAGTCCTCTATTCATGTCAATACCCTACCCCCAATATCATGCGCTATAATTATGCGAACTAGTCTCTTATGTGGGACCTTGTCAAAGGGTTTTTGAAAGTCCAGATACACCATATCCACTGGTTCTACCTTATCCATTCTACTTGTTACATCCTCAAAACATTTCAGAAGATTAGTCAAGCATGATTTCCCCTTCATAAATACATGCTGACTTTGACCGATCCTGTCACAGCTTTCCAAATGCGCTGCTATAACATCTTTAACAATCGACTCAAGCATCTTCCCTTTTCTGATGTAAGAATAACTGGTCTATAATTCCCCATTTTCTCTCTCCCTCCTTTATTAAAAAGTGGGGGTTCTTTGGGTACCCTCCAGTCCATAGGAACTGACCAGAGTCGAGAGAACATAGGAAAATGATTACCAATGCATCCACGATCTTTAGTGCCACTTCCTTGAGTACTCTGAGATGCAGACCATCAGGCCCTGGGGGTTTATCTGCCTTCAGTCTCAACAGTTTAGCTAACACCATTTCCTGACTAATGCCGATTCTCTTCAGTTCCTCCCTCCAACCAGTTCCTCAGTCCCTTAGTATTTCTGGGAGAATGTTTGTGTCTTCCTTAATGAAGCCAGAACCAAAGTACTTGTTTAACTGTTCTGCCATTTCCTTGTTTCCCATTATATATTCACCTGTCTCTGATTGTAAGGGACCTGATAGAAGTTTATAAAATTATGAGAGGCATATAGATAGGGTAGACTGTCAGAACTTTTTTTTACTCAGGATGGTAATATCAAAGACTGAAGGGCATAGATTTAAAGTGAAAGGGGCAAAGTTTAAAGGAGATGGGAGGACATGGTTTTTTAAGTAGAGGGAGGTGGGTGCCTGGAACGAACTACCAGGAATGGTGGTGAAGCAGATATGATAGTGGCATTGAAGAGGATGTTAAATAGGCACATTGATTATGCAGAGAATTTGGGAACATAGATAATGTGCAGGCAGAGGAGATAAGTTTATCTTAACATCATGTTCAGTGTGGGCATTGTGAGCACAAGGGCCTGATCCTGTACTAGACAATAGACAATTGATGCAGGAGTAGGCCATTTGGCCCTTCAAGCCAGCACAGCCATTCAATGTGATCATGGCTAATCATACTGTATGGCTATATGGCTCAACACCTTCTTTTGGTTCCTTGGCCCCAACATTACTTGTTTCCTGTTAACTTGTTCACTGTCACGTTTGTTTTTCACTATTGCCCATGATGAGAGGATATTCGGGGGTGGCACTGAACAGGTTAACTCTCTACTCTTTCAACCACATTCATAATTCCCTCTGTAGAAATATCGGTGTTAATGAGTCAGGCTTTAGAAAATGCCTCATTCATGTTATGCTCTGCTTCTCATGCAGCCCATCATGCTTTAATTGTTTGATGAACGTGACTCCCTCTGGAATTGCATCATGATCTTAGACCGGGAAGACCAGTATCTGCCCTTCTCCCCAGAAGTGCTGCATGACCTCTTGAGTATTTCTAGAAATTCTGTTTTGTTTTAGAGATACAGCGCAGAACAGGCCCTTCAGCCCACTGAGTCTGTGCCGACCAGGGATGCCCGCACATTAACACTACCCTGCACACACTGGGGACAACTTACATTTATACCGAGTCAATTAACTTACAAACCTGTACATCTTCGGAGTGTGGGGGAAAACCGAAGGTCTTTAAGAAAACCACGCAGGTCACGAGGCGAACGTACAAACTCCATACAGACAGCATCTGTAGTCGGAATCGAACCCGGGTCTCTGGCGCTGTAAGGCGGTAGCTCTACTGCTGCACCACCGTGATGCCCAATTTGTTTATTATTGAATTTTTCAAGGTGACTTTAACTTTCCCAGGGGAACTTCAGAGCTGATTCCACAAATGCCAAACCAATTTCAGTTTCCAGGAACTGAAAATTATTCCAATACTAATCTATGAACAAGTCTTATAAGCTGCACCTCCTTTAATTCAACTAAATTTTAAGCAAAATGTCAAATGTAGTTTGAATGTACTGATGTCTCCAGTTTTAGGAAACCACTCCCAGACAATGTCAGATTATTGAAGTGGAGAGATCAGTGTGTGAGGGGACTCAGAAGCTGGATGGCAACTAAATATAATGACATAGACACAAATGCTGAAGTACCTCAGCGTGTCAGGCAGCATCTCTGGAGGAAAGGAATAGGTGACGGCAAGGTGGTGCAGAGGTAAAGCTACTGCGTTACAGCGCCAGAGACTAGTGGTTTGATCATGACTACTGCTGCTGTCTATACGGAGTTTGCACATTCTCCCCATGACCTGCGTGGGTTTTCTCAGAGAAGCTCTGTTCTCCTCACACACTGCAAAGACAAATGGGTTTGTAGGTTAATTGTCTTGGTAAAAATGTAAAATTGTCCCTTGTGTGTGGATAGTGTTAGTGTGCAGGTCTCCTTAGTCGGAATGGACTCAGTGCCCAAAGGGCCTGTTTCCGCACCATATCTCTGAACTAAACTATACTAAGCTAAATTAAAGTTAATGCTTCGGGTTAAGACCCTTCTTCAGACTGAGAGTCAGGGGAGAGGGAAACTGGAGGTATGAGGAGGTACAAAGAACAAATATAACAACATATTCTCCAACCATTTAAACTTAATGGAGAATCTTCTATTCTGATCCATTGCAGAGGAAGATGAGTTCCCCAGTCCTGTAAACATGGTGATGGAATACAAGACACACACATCACAGCATGATGGGAGCATTTTTGGAAGACTTCTCTGCTTGATGTTTACATAGAGGGAGGGGGAACATTTTCAGACAGATGGGTTTATTGAACATCGTGCCAAATTCAATGGCAGAATATCTCCTTTATTCTTTGAATAGCTTCCCCATCCAGTCGGCATTCTGACAGTCAGTTCAGGTTTGTCAATTGCTTCCCACAAAGGCAGTGTAATTATTTTGTGCTGCTTAATTATAAGATTTCCACAGTCGGTGGCACAGTGGCGCAGGTGGTAGAGCTGCGGACTCACGGCGCCAGAGACCCGGGTTCGATCCTCTCCATGGATGCTGTCAGTGTGGAACTTGCACGTTCTACCTGTGACCATGTTGGTTTTCCTCAGGTGCTCATGTTTCCTCCCACATCCCAAAGACATGCAGCTTTGTGGGTTAATTGGCCCTCTGTAAATTGTCCCTAGGTGAATATGAAATAGGGATGTGAAAGTGGGATAACATGGAACTAGTGTGAATGGGTGATCCATGGCCATTGTGGAGTCAGTGGGCTGAAAGGCTTATTTCCATGTTGTATTTTTCAACTAATCAATCAAGCTGTGCTAGCAGTTTTGTTTACTACCATACATGTAAGCAAGACCCATTCTTGTTATTTTAATACACCATACAGCTAATATGAGTGACCTGGACTTCTAAACAGTAGGTTACAAGCCATGTTGGCCAATTTTTGCTAAGTCAGTCTGGACTATTAATCCCCTATGAATACTATGAATCCTTTTGAAAGAAGATGAGAAGGAATTTCTTTAGGCAAGAGGGAGGTGAATCTGTGGAATTCATTGCCACAGATGGCTGTAGAGGCCAAGTCAATGGATATTTAAAGGCGGAGATTGACAGATTCTTGATTAGTAAGGGTATCAGGGGTTATGGGGTGAAGGCAGGAGAATAGGGTTGAGAGGGAAAGATAGATCACCCATGATTGAATGGCGGAGTAGGCTTTATGGGCCAAATGGCCTAATTGTGCTCCATGGGTAAAATTAGAGCACATGGTATTGGGGGTATTAGAGCACATGGTATTGACATGGATAGAAAATTGGTTGGCAAACAGGAAACAAAGAAGGTGCTGGGACCGCAACTATTTACAATATATATTAATGATTTAGATGAAGGAATTAAAAGTAACATTAGTAAATTTGCAGATGACAAAAAGCTGGGTGGCAGCATGAACTGTGAAGAGGGTGCTATGTGGATGCAGGGTGACTTGGAGAGGTTGGGTGAGTGGGCAGACGCATGGCAGATGCAGTATAATGTGGATAAATGTGAGGTTATCCACTTTGATGGCAAGAACAAGAAGGCAGATTATTATCTGGATGGTGTCAGGTTACGGTAAAGGAGAAGTGCAATGAGACCTGGGGGTCCTTGTACATCAGTCACTGAAAGTAAGTATGCAGGTACAGCAGGCAGCGAAGAAAGCGAATGGCATGTTGGCCTTTATAACAAGAGGATTTGAGTATAGGAGCAAATAGTTTCTTCTGTACTTGTACAGGTGAGACTACATCTGGAGTATTGTGTGCAGTTTTGGTCTCCTAATTTGAGGAAGGACATTCTTACTATTGAGGGAGTGCAGCGTAGGTTCACGAGGTTAATTCCCGGGATGGTGGGACTGCCATATAATGAAAGAATGGGACGACTAGGCTTGTATTCACTGGAATTTAGAAAGATGAGAGGGGATCTTATAGAAAAACGTTTACACCCAGTTGTGAATCTGTGGAATTCTCTGTCTCAGAAGGCAGTGTAGGACGATTCACTGGATGCATTCAAAAGAGAGTTAGATAGAGCTCTTAGGGCTAGCAGAATCAATGGATATGGTGAGAAGGCAGGAAGGGGGTACTGATTGTGGATGATCAGCTATGGTCATATTGAATGGCAATGCTGGCTCGAAGGGCCGAATGGCCTACTCCTGCACCTATTGCCTATGTATTTATGCAACTATGTATCTAGAACTTATGAAGTTACACAGTAGCAGTAGATGGAAGGGAGTGAGCTCCTGCATATTGTAAACATGTATTAGAAACCTTTGTGCAGGATTAGCAGGAAAGATGTGACCTATCCATAGGGGGTTCGAGCTCTTCAGTCATTCCTCCCGGAGAGGAGGGGAGGCAGTTGCTGTGGTGGGCAGAGCTGGGAATTGATATTAATATTGGTTTATTATTGTCACTTGTGCTGAGATACAGTGTAACGATTGGTTTGCATGCATTCCAGGGAAATCGTACTGTAATCAGTACAATCAATTCAGAGACAAGCACAACAGGCAATGATAAGATAAAAATACCAGAATGTAGATTATAATATTACAGCCGTGTGGTGTTGCAGCTACAGAGAAAGTGCAGATAGAAACTGCAAATGTCTGCTGAGGTAGATTGTAAGGTGGGGACTACACCCTTAGCTTATTGAGCGGTCGATAATAGTGGGGAAGAAGCTGTTTCTGAAAATGGCATGTGTTTTTAAACTTTTGTATCTTCGACCTGATGGAACGATATCTTCTCAGTAGTAACATTTACTATTTTTATTTCACGTTGCATTAATTGGTAAGAAAGATCGCGAGCAGGATATTGGAAACCTTGGCTGCATAAGAGGCCCAATTGCTCAAAGCCTCGTTGTCATTGCTTATTCTGCTACTGAGGAAGTTGCAAACTAGGAAGTTATGAGTATGCTAGCCTTTATAAGATATGCTAGCCTTTATAAATCAGAGCATTGAGTATAGAAGCTGTGGTGTAATGTTAAATTTGTACAAGGCATTGGTGAGACCAAATCTGGAGTATGGTGTACAATTTTGGTCGCCCAATTATAGGAAGGATGTCAACAAAATAGAGAGAGTAAAGAGGAGATTTACTAGAATGGTGCCTGGGTTTCAACAACTAAGTTACAGAGAAAGGTTGAATAAATTAGGTCTTTATTCTCTGGAGCGCAGAAGGTTAAGGGGGGGACTTGATAGAGGTCTTTAAAATGATGAGAGGGATAGACAGAGTTGATGTGGACAAGCTTTTCCCTTTGAGAATAGGGAAGATTCAAACAAGAGGACATGACTTCAGAATTAAGGGACAGAAGTTTAGGGGTAACATGAGGGGGAACTTCTTTACTCAGAGAGTGGTAGCGGTGTGGAATGAGCTTCCAGTGGAAGTGGTGGAGGCAGGTTCGTTGGTATCATTTAAAAATAAATTGGATAGGCATATGGATGAGAAGGGAATGGAGGATTGTGGTATGAGTGTAGGCAGGTGGGACTAAGGGAAAATAATTGTTCGGCACGGACTTGTAGGGCCGAGATGGCCTGTTTCCGTGCTGTAATTGTTATATAGTTATATGGTTATATGGTTATTTGGCTTAGGCAGCTTACAGCCCAGTGGTATTACTATTGATTTCTCTAACTTCAAGTAACCCAGCATTCCCTCTCTCTCTATCCCTCTCCCACCCAAGTCGCACCAGCTTCTTGCTTTCACCCAACAAACAAATGGCATGTTTCCTTTATCATTGGTACTTTTTGCATATCTCTCATTCATTGTTCTTCATCTCTCTACATCATCGTATGTACCTCACATTTCCCTTATCCCTAACTAGTCTGAATAAGAGTCGTGACCCGAAACTTCACCCATTCATTTTCTCCAGGGATGCTGCCTGTCCCGCGAGTTAATCCAGCTTTTTGTGCCTAAGTTATGAGTTTTATTTTCAATCCTGGATGGATAGTCCATGGGGATCGATGCCGGAGGTGGTGACAATAGAAGGTCATTGTGTAAACTAAGTTCTTTGGAGGGATGGGAGGGATTCCAAGGTTATCGCCAAGGGTCAAATGTTCTGGCAGGAGGTTAGGGCCTGGTGATTGTTGGTGAAGGTCGGATTGAATATATTAGGGGATTTGGTTGAAAGGCTGTGGCAGGGTGGGTTCAACAGGAGGTCTTTGAGGGTTGTCTTATGATAGTCAGGCAAGGGATGTATGAATAGAATGGTCACATGGGAGAATGTCACTGCCTGATGCTGAGGGGTAAACAGAATATGTCAGCTATAATGGAGTTGTCAGCTAAATTAGCAGCACAGCATTTCAAACCCTGCTTGGAGATACCCTCAAAAGGAAATATTGTGGTGCGACAGTCATGAAACAAAAGAGAGGAGTCAGGTATTTCGAGAGGCACCTTTATTTATGTTCTCCCCGGTTGTAGGGAAGTCCACGAGAGAAAGATGGCACCCAAACCCTTGCCTTTAAACCCTCTGGTTAAGGGCCGCCTCTGGACTGGAACATTCCCATGCCGAAGGGTTTGACAGTTAGGATGGCCCGACCCTTGGGAGTCACCACAGGCCCCCCCCCCCCCAGAACCAAAGGCATGAAACGCACCGGCGGGCGCACGACCCGGCCGGACCGCGTGCGGAAGTCTGCCGACCGGGGCACTGGTGGGGGCACAGGTGGAGGGAACCATAAAGGGGGGTGCCCTAGAGGCCGAGGTTGGGCAAACAGCACCGGCTGGTCAATGTCCAGGTGTGCCGGCTTCAACCGGTTAATCTACACGGCCTCCGGCCGGCCCCCAATGTCCAGCACAAAGGTCGTTTGCCCGTGTTCCAGCACATGGAACGGGCCCTCGTACGGCCACTGGAGTGGCGTCCAGTGGGCATCACAGCACAGGAAGACGTAGGGGCAGTCCCGGAGGGCTGATGGCACGTGCGTGCGAAATGTCCCATGGCAGGACGTCGGGACGGGTGCGAGCCTGCCATGCAACTTGATGGGTGAGACAGTCCATGGATAACCTCGAAAACCCTCCGGTGCCAGGTGGTAGGGACGATGGGGCGTGGCTGAGCGGATGACACATCGCACAAGCTCGTTGCCCCTCCAGGACTGAGAGGGACATTCTCGAGGCGAAGACCGGAGATGGCAGTCCGGTGGGCGGGCATCTCATGGTTCGTGAGCTGCGCCTCCGCCAGGGCAGAATATTCAATTCCAGGCACCACCTCAAACACGGCATCGATAACGGGGCGGGACCATGCGTCGGCCACCCGGTTCTCTTTACCCTCGACGTAGCGGATGAATGTGGCATATTCAGAAATGTATGCCAATTGCCGCTGCTGTCATGCGGACCAGGGGTCAGAAACCTTCGCCAGGGCAAAAGTGAAGGGCTTGTGGTCTGTGTAGGCGGTGAACGGCCAGCACTCCAGGAAGTAACGGAAGTGGCGCACTGCCAGGTACAGAGCCAGGAGCACTGTATTTGGTCTGCGCATGGTTGAGATGCCGGCTGAAGAAGGCCAGAACCCGCCAACCTCCGTCTGTCAGTTGCTCCAGCACGGCACCAACCGCCGACTCCGAGGCATCCACTGTGAGAGCAGTCGGGGCATCTTCCCGCGGGTGCACCAGCAGTACGGCCTGAGCAAGGACCTCCTTCGCGCCACCAAATGCTGCCACTGCCTCGTAAGTCCACTCGATTTTCTCATGCTGCCCACCCGCCAGAAGTTGATACAGCGGCCGCATGATGTGGGCCGCGGATGGCTTGAAACGATGGTAAAATGCCACCATGCTGACGAACTCCTGCAGGCCGCACACCGTGCATGGGGAACCGCACCTTGAGCAGTCACGCGGTGGCCGAGGAAGTCAACCTCAGTTACACCAAAACGGCACTTGGCGAGGTTGATAGCCAAGCCATGCTCGCTGAGCTGCTGGCAGAGCTGCCGGAGGTGGGCGCAGTGCTCCAGCTGCAAGCGGCTGGCCACCAGGATATCGTCTAGGTAAACGAACACGAACTCGAGGTCGCGACACACCCCGTCCATGAGGTGCTGAAACGCCTGCGCAGCGTTCTTGAGGCCAAACGGCATCCGCATGAATTCATACATGCCGAACGGCGTGATGATCGCTGTCTTGGTTACATCCTCCGGTTGGACCGGGATCTGGTTATAACCCCGTACCCGATCCACTTTGGAGAATATTGTAGCCCCAGCCAAATGGGCGGTGAAGTCCTGGATGTGGGGTATGGGGTATCGATCCGTGGTTATTGCGGCACTCAGCCGCCGGTAATCCCCGCAAGGTCGCCAGCCCCCGCTTGCCTTAGGGACCATGTGGAGTGGGGACGCTCATGGGCTGCTTGAAGGGTGGATGATCCCCAAGAACTCGTGCGGAACTCCTGCCATGCCAGATGCAGTTTATCCAGCGGCAGTCGGCGTGCTCGTGTGTGGATAGATGGGCCGGTAGTCTGTATGAAGTGTACCACTCCGTGGCTGGGGATCGATGACTGAAACTGTGGAGTCAGGATATCTGGGAACGCGGCCAAGATCCGAACAAAGCGGGAATCCACGGACGACAGGGGGCGTCCCAGAAGCTGATCCAAACGCAGCGTGATCGGCTCCATCGTAGCGGCATTGACCAAGCGCTGAGGCCTGACGTCCACCAGGAGGGAATGCGCCCGGAGGAAGTCGGTCCCGAGCAATGGCTGGGAGACATCAGCAATGGTGAACCGCTCGAGAAATGGCAGGAGCCGAACATGATCGGGACCATGCGCGCTCCATACGTGCGGATGGGGCTGCCATTCATCGCGGTGAGGACGGGCCCCCGCTTACTGGAACGAATGTCGGTCAGTGAAGGGGGCAGGATGCTTTGCTCCGCTCCAGTATCAACGAGGAAGCGGGTCCCGGAGTGCCAATCCCAGGAAGTCTGTGACCTCTTCAACCGTGTCCTGACTGAGGGCCCCCACCAGGTAATAGAAGCGGGTGGCATCGACTGTGATGCCCCGCAGGTTGAATTGGGCCTCCTCCGCCTGCTGGAACCAGATGTGCGGCCAGGTGGTCCAGAAGGTGGGCAATTTAACAGAGACCGCGTCCAGAGACAGGGCCGGGTCTGCCTGTGAGTTGGTAGGTCGGGCTTTCTCCATCATGACGACAATGGAGCGTCGGGGGCACCAATGTGGTGCGTCGGTCATGAAACGAAAGAGAGTAATCAGGTATTTCGAGAGGCACCTTTATTTATCTTCTCCTCAGTTGTAGGGAAGTCCACAAGAGAAAGATGGCACCCAAACCCTTGCCTTTAAACCCTCTGGTTAAGGGCCGCTCTGGACTGGACCATTGCCGTGCCGAGGGGTTTAACAGTTAGGATGGCCCGACCCTTGGGAGCCGCAACAATATCCTGCAATGGAATTTGGCACTATATTCAATAAACCCATCTGTCTGAACATCCTCTCCCTCCTTCTCAGTCACCATTAAGGTGAGAAGTCTTCCAAAAATGCTCTCGGCATCATCAGTCTGTGATGTGTTAGTCTTGCATTCCACAACAATGTTTTAAACCCTGCTTAGGAAAATAAGTAAATCTTTTGGAAGAATGCTTAGGCTAACTCAAAGGGACCAGTAGATCATGATGTCACTAAGATAAGCTTTGCCTTCCTAGAGACATCGGAGGCATGCTCGGCATCTGATAGGATGCATAACTCACGCCATTATAGTACCAAGGAGGATAGCTAGTTTAATACATAGTCACATATTGTTCTTAGTGATGAAACTTAACATAAGTGCATGGTCCTGCCATGAGAGGAGAGCTTCACCTTTGGGGAGAGAAAATAGCTGGGTTATGGCTTAAAGGGCCTTGGTCAAATGAAAGTTATAGAAACGATGAGATGGGATGCTTTGAGTGGGAGATGGATGGGAGGGATGTTGGTGGGTGGTGGGAGGGATTTTGATGGAGATGATCGTATTGGAAAGTACCAGGTGAGGGAGTGAGAGAGGATGGATGGGCAGCAGAGCAGTGAACTGGTTGTGGGTGAAGGGGTCGAAACTGCCGAGTCACATTGTAGATCAGTGAGTTTAGACTTTAGTGATACAGCACAGAAACAGGATTTCACACCAACCAGCGATTACCCTGCACACTAACACTACCCTACAAATGTGGGACAATTTACAATTTAACAGAGGCCAATTAACCAAAAAATCTGTCCGTCTGGATTGTGGGAAGAAACTGAGGACCTGGAAAACACCCACACCGTCACAGGGAGAACTTACAAACTGTACAGACAGCACCCATGGTGAGGATTGAACCCAGGTATTTGGTGCAGTGGACTAGTAGTAGGTGAGCGGATTGGAAGTGTCTAGTCACATTGTAGATCAGTGGAGGTTTATCATGCAAAGATCCAACTGAAAGATGTGGTTGGTACATTAATTGTTGGTGAATGGGGTTTCACTTGTAGATTGGGCAAAGTCGTGTCATTCTTGTACATCATTGAAAACTTCTGCTTTGTGTTTAGATACTTGCATATGTTACCAGCAGAACCTAAAAAAAAATAATGGACGTTGTGAATGTGTCAGAGTTTTCATTTGTGATTGTTATCTCATTGAAATCGAACACTGTTGCACACAAAAGCCTGGTGGTATCTAATTCAATATTTTATCCCTTTTAACTTCATGGTGACTCCTTCTTCATTGTTGTACAATTGAATGCTGGAATTTTATATATATATAATTGTATTATCTGTATTATCTTTCTATATATTTTAGAAAGATAATACAGTGGCATATATATATATATATATATGCCACTGTATTATCTTTCTAAAATGATCGTAAACCTACATAAATATTTATTACCATTTTAGTATTATTAGGCTCGCTCATCTTAGTAGCTGCTGAGGTCTTCCAGATTAATTTTAATGACATATAGTACACACATAACATCCCACTGCCTGTAATTATCATTAAATGGATAATTAGAGGTATTTCAGTTTGCAAAGAACAGATAAGTGAATCCAAAACAATTATGCCGTTTTAATAGCTTGAGGACATTATAGAAGTGAAATGATGCCTCATGTCTCCTTGTACAACAATTTATAATGTATATTAATGGCAGCAGGGAGTTTTTCTTTCAGGCTGCTGTACAAGGATGTTGCTAGCACTAAAGGCTATGAGCTAAAGGGAGAGCTTGAGTAGGTCTATTCCTTGGAGCGTAAGAGGTTAAGGGCTGATCTTATAGATGTGTATAAAATCATGAGAGGAATATAGATGCACAGAGTCTCTTGCCCAGTGTAGGGGAATCGAGGACCAGAGGACATAGGTTCAAGGTGAAGGGGAAAAGATTTAATCGGTGTCTCAGGGATAACTTTTTCACACAAAGGGTGGTGGATGTGTGGAACAAGCTGCCAGAGGAGGTCGTTGAGGCTGGGACTGTCCCATTGTTTAAGAAGAAGTTAGACAGGTACATGGATAGGGCAGGTTTGGAGGGATATGGATCAAACGCAGGCAGATGGGACTAGTGTAGCTGGGACATGTTAGCCGATGTGGGCAAGTTGGGACTAGCGTAGATGGGACATGTTAGCCGGTGTGCGCAAATTGGGCCAAAAAGGGCTTGCTTCCACACTGTATCACTCTATGACTCTCTGGCTCTACTCAGGAAGTGCACAGATGCTTGAGTGCAGCAGAAACTGTTATGAATTATTATCAATGGATTTGGTGGATGCAGATAATTAGGCTGGGGAGTGACAACTTATTTGTGTTGATCGTGAATCTAAACAAGAAAGAAGATGACTGAAAATCGAGGCCAGAACACAACCCCACGTAACTTGCGGTTGATGTTTAAATTCGCCCCTGCAAACGACGATTAACGCATATCTGAAATTTGAAACATTTACAGAGTTATGAAATATATTGAGCAAAGGCTAGTGTTAGTTCATAGAGAACAGCCTATGGCATGAAAATTTAAACAAGAGTGTTTTATTGTCATTTGTCCCAGACAGTACAATGACATTCTTACATGCAGCAGCACAACAGAAGATGTAAATGCAGAAAGCTGGAGTAACTCAGCGGGTCTGACCGCATCTCTAGAGAAAAGGAATGGGTGACATTTCGGGTTGAGACCTGAAACGTTACATATTCCTTTTCTCCAGAGATGCTCTTAGACCCGCTGAGTTACTCCAGCTTTTTGTGTCTATCTATCAATCTATCAATCTATCAATCAATCTATCAATCTATCAATCTATCAATCTATCAATCAATCTATCAATCAGTTTTATTCGTCACATTGCACATAAAGTGCAAGTGAAATGAATTTGCCAGCAGCGGTACAATGAAAAAAGAACACGCAAAAAATTTAACACAAACATCCACCACAGCATTCATCACTGTGGTGGAAGGCACAAAAATTGGCCAGTCCTCCTCCATTTTCCATTTCCCCCCGTGGTCGGGACCTCAACCCTCTGCAGCCATCGCTGCGGGCGTCCAGATGTGCAGACAAGGTAAAAAGTCCAGGTAAGTCCTGAAACAGTGCCTCCCCCACCGGAGACCGCGGCTTCAAGTTGGTGTAGGCCGCAGGCCGACGGTCGGAGATTTAAAGTTCATACCGCAGCCAGAAGCACCGCAGACCGCAAGGCCGGCCGTCGAAGCTCCCCTCCAGGGATCCCCGGCGAGGGACCCCGCTGCTGATGGTAAGTCCACGCCGTGCCCACGGTAATGTAGGCCGCGGACCGGCAGTCGGAGCTTCTTCTTCTCCCCGGGTCCCCCACAAGGGATCCCAGGCTGTGGACGCCGCGCTGGCCGGAGCTCTGCAGACTACTGGAGCGCTCCCCTCCGGCGAGCCCCGGCGAGGGCTCACCCACTCCAAGCCGAGAGTCCGCGCTGCGCCCGCTGCTGAAGCCCTGGGCACGTCTCTGGGAAAGGCCACACCGATCCTTGCTGTTAGGCCACGGGGGAGGCAACATAGAAAAAGTCGCCTCTCCGTGGAGGAGGCGACCAAAACGGTTTCCGCCTTACTCCCCCACACAAGACACACAAAGAAACATTAAAAATATACATTAAAACAAATTAAAAACATTTGAAAAGACTAACATGCTGCTGACAGGGCTGCCGGCTTGCAGCGCCCCTTCGGTATAAACCAGCAGTTCCTTCCTACAGAATATGCAGAATATGTAAACATGTGTGTGTATGGGTGTGTATGTGTATTGGGACATATGAGATATATATATAAATATACTAGCCCAAGGGCAGACCCATTGGGTCTGCTCCCCCGACACAGCCGTTCCCTACCCATAGCTCCCACGGGAGACGTGGTCCTCCAACTCAAGCGGCTCAGGAATGAGCAGTGCGGCTGGTTTTAAACGGCGTCTTTGAGGTGAGATGCAGGCGCCAGCAGCCTTTATGGTCGCTGGCCAGCAGGAAGCGACAAAATGAGTGAGTTGGGGGGGGGGGGGGGAGAAGGATTTAGTGAAAAATGTGGACATAAACATAACAAAATCTAATGAGGAGTGGATAGTTGGAATGAAAAGTGAAATGTCTACCCAAATGGCTGCTTCTATGGGTGAGAAGCCAGTTTATTTTTGAAAAATTTGGGGGGTGGGGGGAGAAGGATTTGACTAAAAACGTGTACTTGAACACGACGAAATGTAATGAGGAGCGGATACTTAGAAAGAAAAGTGAAATCTCTACCGAAATGGAAAAGATCTCAGCGGTTGTGCGTCTGGATTCGGCGTGGCAAGGAATCAAAGGAAGAAATGCAGCCGGCAGCCGTACATGTAAATGGATCCATTCCGATTGGACATCTGCGGGCATCGGCCATTCCGATTGGACATCTGCGAGCATTGGGCATTGTGACATCACACGATGGAACGAATCAAAAGGCAGAAAGGCAACCGGACGGCAGCCGGTCGGATGGCACAAGAGTTTTATATATATATATATATATATATATATATATATATACATATATAATTAAATGTCTCATCTTGACCACTTCCTGTTTGCATTGTGCTTTGGTTTTCGAATAAGACGCTACCACATATGGCTGTGATTTTTTGGCCATCTTACTCAGAGACCTCCTCCACTGCGCAGGCCCCGAGGATTTTTCCCATCGATGAAAAATAAAAGATTTATTAGTGTTTAAAAAGATCTTGAGATTCTCTCTCCTGTCAATCACCACCATGAAGGCCACGCCCCTTCTGGTGGGAGGGGGAGGGACTATAAAACCCAGATGTGTGGGCATGGTTCAGTCTGTCTGCAAGATGGCGGGGAAGAGGTCACGACTCTCTGTCTGAGCTAGGAAACTACAGAACACTGTGAGTATGCAATGTACCTGAATAAATGATTTGTTGCCCTTAATAAAAATGAAATAAGTTGTTTGGCCTGCCCTGTACTTGAAACTGCAATGGAAATGGAAATTAAGTGAAAATGCAATGACCTGTTTGGCTTGGGCCTGCCCTGTGCTTAAAAGTGCAATGGCAATGGAAATGTAGTGAAAATTCAATCTGTTTGGCTTGAGCCTGCCCTGTGCTTGAAAGTGCAGTGGCAATGGAAATGAAGTTAAAATGCAATCAGCTGTTTGGCTTGAGCCTGCCCTGTGCTTGAAAGTGCAATGGCAATGGAAATTAAGTGAATATGCAATCAGCTGTTTGGCTTGGCCTGCCCTGTACTTGAAACTGCAATGGCAATGGAACTGAAATGAAAATGCAATGAGCTATTCGGCCTGTCCTGGTCTTGAAACTGCAGTGCAATTGGAAATGAAATGAAATGAGTTGTTTGGCCTGCCTGAAACCATTCATTTCTGCCCACAAGGCCCCAATCAGCCGAGAAACCAGTCCCTTTTGCCTCAAATGCCCGTATTAGTCCAGGGGAGCATTTTGGCGCAAAAGGATCATGCCAGAGTAGGAACAGTCCAGAAAAAGTTACTTTCACTCAGATTTTTTTTAAAAGAGCCCCTTCGATGCATCAGGCCAGCACTAGCCCATGATTCCCTTCGGCCCATCAGTAAGTATTCCCCCTGCAAGTATTAAACCTCACCCCAGTATTTTTCTCCATTCATTCAGTCGCTCCCTGTGAGATCCTGGCCAGGATATACTTTCCTCCTTAATTGCTGTGATCTGCAGAAAAATATATATTTTTAATCTAAAATTGATTCTCCAGCCTCTCCCCCTTGTCTTGCACGGTCTCTCACCTGTTTTGGGCAGATTGTCTGGCAGTTTCTGAGCTGCCAGCCCACCAGGTCTGAGTGACTGAGCTGCCAGCCTACCAGGCCTGAGTGACTGAGCTGCCAGCCCAAGTACCCATTCGGCCCACAATGTCCATACTAGTCCTCTGGAAACCAGTCCCTTCAGCCCACAACACCCATACTAGCAGCCCATAAAGCCCCCCACCCCACCGGCCAGCAATATTGGAAGTGGTGGCGAGGAGGAACATTGTGTTGGGGGACCAGCCCTCCCGCGTGAACATGGGACCCTATGGGTCCCACGTGTATATATATGTATGTATATATTAATCACTGGTTTCCAGAGGGCTAGTATGGACATTGTGGGCCTAATGGATTATTGGGGTAACAACTCAGTCACTCAAGCCTGATGTGCTGAAAGCTCACTCACAGCTGGAGGGCTAGCAGTTGACACAGCTATTTCTTGAAATTCCATTTCAAGCAAGGTGCAAGGCCACCAAATTCAAATGCAGTTTTCTATCATTTCAAGCAGGGTGCAAGGCCACCAAATTCAAATGCAGTTTCTTACCACTTCAAGCAGGGTGCAAGGCCACCAAATTCAATTGCCGCTTCATACCACTTCAAGCAGGGTGCAAGGAAACTGAATTCAAGTGCAGTTTCCGACCACTTCAAGCAGGGTGCAAGGCCACCAAATTCAAGTACAGTTTCATACCATTTCATGCAGGGTGCAAGGCCACCACATTCAAATGCAGTTTCATACCATTTCAAGCAGGGTGAAACCACCATAAAACCACACAAAACGCCACTTCACAGTTCAGTAGACATTCAGTGTGTTCAGTTGATTCACAGCTCAGACAGAGTCGTGACCCAACACTTCCGAGTTTTATAATCCCTCCCCCACCCAACAGAAGGGGTGTGGCCTTCATGGCGTGATTGACAGGAGAGAGATTCTCAACATTTTTTAAACACTAATAACACTTTTATTTTTCGTTGATGGGAAGAATCCTCTGTAACTGATGAGCAGAGGGTGCAAGGCCACTAAAGACAGCGAGTCGTGACATCTCCCTCCTCCAGCTTGCAGAGACTGAGCCACGACCACACTCCTGGGTTTTATAGTAAAACCCTCCCCCCCCCCCCCCCCCCCCCCCCCCCCCCCCCCCCCCCCCCCCCCCCCCCCCCCCCCCCCCCCCCCACCCACCCACCAGAAGGGGAGTGGCCTTCATGGCGTGATTGACAGGAGGGAGAATCTCAACATTTTTTAAACATTAATAACTCTTTTAATTTTCATCGATGGGAAAAATCCTCGGCACCTGATGAGCCAAGGGGTACTCTGAGTATGATGGCCAAAAACCACAGCCTTACGTGTTAGCGTTTCTTAAAAATCAATATAAAGCGCAATCAGGAAGTGGTCAAGATTAGACTTTTAATTATATAGAAGGCAAGGCAACTTTAATGAGGCAAGGCAACTTTAATGAG
This sequence comes from Leucoraja erinaceus, assembly GCF_028641065.1. Classification (NCBI taxonomy): domain Eukaryota; kingdom Metazoa; phylum Chordata; class Chondrichthyes; order Rajiformes; family Rajidae; genus Leucoraja; species Leucoraja erinaceus. The sequence continues at coordinate 2,980,041 of NC_073402.1, read as the reverse complement.
GCAAGGCAACTTTAATGAGGCAAGGCAACTTTAATGAGGCAAGGCAACTTTAATGAGGCAAGGCAACTTTAATGAGGCAAGGCAACTTTAATGAGGCAAGGCAACTTTAATGAGGCAAGGCAACTTTAATGAGGCAAGGCAACTTTAATGAGGCAAGGCAACTTTAATTCGGCAAGGCAACTTTAATTCGGCAAGGCAACTTTAATTAGGCAACAGAGCATTTCCAAACCAAAACAACACAGCTTTAGCATTAACAAACTAAAGGCAACACACCTTTAGCATTTCAAACCTATATTTTCAAACCACATTAGGGTCACTGACAGGTCAGTAAAACAGCTCACAGTTTAGTGGACATGTGTTCAGTGTTATTCACAGCTCGGACCGAAAGATGTGACCCTCTCGCTCCCCCATCTTGCAGAGACTGACTGAGGCACTCAACACCTCCGGGTTTTATAGTCCTTCTGGATGGGACGTGGCTTTCAGAAGAGAGAATCTCAACATTTTTTAAACTCTAATAATTCCTTTATTTTTCATCGATAGGAAAAATCCTTTGTAAAATTGCCCCAAGTGTGTAGGGAGTGGATGTGAAAGTGGGATAACATAGAACTAATGTGGATGGGTGTTCAGTGGTAGGTGTGAACTCGGAGAGGGCTGAGGGCCTGTTTCCATGCCCTATATCTATAACTCCAAAGGATGATGTGGTACCTCATTGAAACCTACCGAATAGTGAAAGGCCTGGATAGAGTGAATGTGGAGAGGATGTTTCCACTAATGGGACCAGAGGCCACAGCCTTCGAATAAAATAACATTCCTTCAGAAAGGAGATGAGGAAGAATTTCTTATATCGGAGGGTGGCGAATCTGTGGAATATATTGCCACAGATGGCTGTGGAGGCCATGTTAATAGATATTTTTAAGGTGGGGATTGACATATTCTTGATTAGTAAGGTTGTCATGGTTAAGAGGAGAAGGCAGGGGAATGGGGTTGAGAGGGAGAGATATATCAGCTATGATAGAATGTAGAGTAGACTTCATGGTCCTAATGCACTAAATTGTCAGCTCCGATTCTAATGTTTCAAACAGCTTCATAGTGGCATTTATATGAAAGTAAACCTGTAAAAACTGAGTATACATTGTTTTTTATCCTTATACTAGCGATGTTACAAAACTTACCTTCAGCGGCACTGCTACTGCCACAGTTCTGCCACTGGCCGTGTGCGTGACTTTGGCGCCTTTGGGGGGGGGGGGATTAAAATGCCGCCGTTTTCTTCCTCGGGCTGCCAGCTGCTGCAGAACACTCAACCAGACTTCTGTTCTCGATATGTTTTTAAAAAAATCCGCGGGACAATTTAATCGCAGGATTAAAATAAAAAGCTACTTCTAATGCGGTCAACGCCTACAACGTGCGGATCTCAAGTAGGGGACAAAACACGGGGTAAGTTGTTTATTTTACATATAAACTTGCTTCTTGGGATGACTTTAATCAAACTTTCCTTGGCGAAAATGTGATTTTTGCACCATACGAACCAGCAGTGTTTTTCCTGCCGATATGGGGTTCAAATTCACCGCAACCGCAATGTTCCAATCGATTGCGTTCCACAAAAACCCACTCGCAAGATAATTTAAATGCCATTAATTTACGGGAATTAAACACTAATCCTTCCTTTTGGCTTATAAATTCATGACAACGAGAGTTAAAAATCATGTTATATGGTGAATTCTTGTGTGAATGTTATTTGAACTCTTAGGCTATTTAAAAATGTTAACTTTTTCTTAAGAAATTGATTGATGTTTTAATCTAGTAATTGAATTTTGTAATTAGCTACAATTAGGTAACTAACTAATATAGGCTTTAATTTCAGGTCATCCAAGTAAGATTGTTTCATGTTCATCCTTGTTCAATACGTAACAGGGCCCCATCCCTGACCTCTACCTCTGTTATATCTACGACTGCTTCGGTGGCACCTCCTGCACCCACACATAACTGACTGATTTCATCCACTTCACCACTAACTTCCATCTGGCACTCAAGTACACCTGGATCATTTCCGACACTTCCCTACCATTCCTTGACCTCACTACCTCCATCGCAGGTGATAGACTTCTGACTGACATCCACTATAAAACTACTGATTCCCATGGCTATCTGGACTACACTTCTTCCCACCCTGCTTCCTGTAAGGACTCCATCCCCTACTCCCAATACCTCAGTCTACGCCGCATCTGCTCCCAGGATGAGGCATTCCACACCAGGGCATCTGAAATGTCCTCATTCTTCAAGGAACAGGGGTGCTCCATCTCCACCATAATGAGGCTCGCAACAGGGTCTCTTCCATACCCCGCAACACTGCTCTCTCTCCCCATCTTCCCCCCCTCGCAACATGGGCAGCATCCCTCTAGTCCTCACCTTTCACCCTACCAACAGTCACATACAACAAGTAATCCTCCGTCAGTTTCATCACATCCAACGTGACCCCACCACTGGCCACATCTTCCCATCTCCCCCTATGTCTGCCTTCCGCAAAGACTGCTCCCTCCGTAACTCCCTTGTCAATTCTTCCATTCCCTCCCGTACCACCCCCTCCCCGGCCACTTTCCGTTGCAACCGCAAGAGATGCAACACTTGTCCCTTTACCTCCCCCTCAACTCCATTCAAGGACCCAAGCAGTCGTTCCAGGTGCTACAAAGGTTCACCTGCATCCTTCCAACCTCATCTATTGCATCCGCTGCTCTAGATGTCAGCTGATCTACATCGGTGAGACTAAGCGGAGGCATGGCGATCGCTTCGCCGAACACCTCCGCTCGGTCCGCAATAACCAAGCAGAACTCCCGGTGGCTCAGCACTTCGCATTCCTCAACTCCCCCTCGCATTCCTCATTCGACCTCCCTGTCTTGGGTCTCCTCCATAGCCAGAGTGAGCAACACCAGAAATTGGAGGAACAGCATCTGATATTCTGCTTGGGGAGTCTGTATCCTGTGGGCATGAACATTGAATTCTCCCAATTTTGTTAGCCCTTGATGTCTCCTCCCCTTCCCCAGCCCTCGGGCTGTCTCCTCCCATCCCTCAGCCCTCGGCCTCCTCCTCCTTTATCCTTTCTTCTCCCCGCCACCCCCCATCAGTCTGAAGAAGGGTTTTGGCCCGAAACGTTGCCTATTTCTTTCGCTCCATAGATGCTGCTGCACCCGCTGAGTTTCTCCAGCATTTTTGTGTACCTTCGATTTTCTAGCATCTGCAGTTCCTTCTTAAACACATAAGATTGTTTCAGATTTATTTCGGAATGCTTCAATATATAATAACTGAAAAATTCATTCAGTTCTCTTAATTATTAAGACATTTATGGGCTTTTGACTGTCCTCGATCACAGCTTTTGAGAAGTCAATGGAAAAGCAAGAGGGAACAAGATGCTAATTTCAGAGTATGAAAACTTTTTTAATACTGATATGAAAGTGAATTAGGTGTCAAATTAAACTTCTTTTTATGCTTTATCTGATGGGATAAATTGCAGTCATGATTTTTAAAAGCTCAAAATTTTGTAACATTGCTACTTATGCCCCTGTCCCACTTAGGAAACCTGAACGGAAACCTCTGGAGACTTTGCGCCCCACCCAAGGTTTCCGTGCGGTTCTCGGAGGTTGCAGGTGGTTGCCGGAGGTTGCAGGTAGTGGAAGCGGATGCAGATAGGGAGACTGACAAAAACCTCTGGGAACCGCATGGAAACATTGGGTGGGGCGCCAAGTCTCCAGAGGTTTCCCGTTCAGGTTTCCTAAGTGGGACAGGGGCATTACACAATGTTGCACCAGACCAATATCAGAAAAACTATCTGTAACAAAGAATGTTCTATTGTTAGCTCTGAATTGTTGAGGGATATCACTTACACCAAGAACATTCTAGTTTAGTTTAGTTTAGTTTAAAGATACAGCATGGAAACAGGCCCTTCAGCCCAATGAGTCCACACCGACCAGCGATCCCTATACATACACTATCCTACACACACTAGGGCCAATTTACAATTTTACCAATCCAATTAACCTACAAATCTGTACATCTTTAGAATGTGAGAGAAACCCACAGCAATTGGAGTAAACCCAGGGAGGTCACAAGGAGAACACAGAAACTCCACACAGACAGCATTCATAGATTGAACCCGGGTCTCCAGCGCTGTAAGGCAGCAGCTCTACTGTTGTGCCACCATGCCACCCTTGCAAGGATAGCAAGGAAACGGCAGATTTACTTTACCAAGAGAAGACTTTATCATGGAGCCTAGAAATCAAACGTTGAGATTGCCCCTAATTCCAGGAGCATCTGCCTTCAGTTTAAGAAAAAAACATTTGAAGTCACATGTCCATTGCAAGCTCATTTACGTTGTGAGTGAAGGGAACAGTCACAGGGGCATTGTGATTGATAGTACGAGATAGCCTGTTCTTAGCTGGAGAGAAAGGGCATTTATCCTCTGGGGCAGGTTTTTCAGTCATCATTGGCACTTGGTTTCTTCTCTCTCCTTGGTGTCGCTGAATGCATTATTAGTGGAATAATAATATCATTGAATTTCAAAATGATTTACCCAACTAAGGTGGCACGGTGGCATTGTTTTAGTGCTACTGCCTTACAGCGCCAGAGACCAGGGTTTGATCCTGACTACGGGTGCTGTCTGCACGGAGTTTGTACATTCTCCCTGTACCATTGTCCATTGTTTCCGCACTGTATCTCCACTAAAGTAATCAAGAGCAGTTTAGGTATTGATTGGTTTACTAAGCTCTAATTATTTAATGCAGTGATTAAGTTGCTTGCCTACATTTCAGCATTCTGGACTGTTGATCCAGGGGCATGAGTTCAACTATCACTGTAGCAACCTTGTCTTCAGAATCCAATGATTCAATCAATCTGGAGCTAAAAAGTGAAGCTCACATCAGAGATGAGCAACAGCACAGTGGCACAATGGTAGAGTTGCTGCCTTACAGCACTTACAGCGCTGGAGACCCGAGTTCGAACCTGACTACGGGTGCTATCTGTACGGAGTTTGTACTTTCTCCCCGTGACCGCGTGGTTTTCCTCCAAGATCTTGAGGTTCCTACACACACCACAGACGTACAGGTTTGTAGGTTAATGGGCTTGGTATAAATGTACATTGTCCCTAGTATGTAGGATAGTGTTATTTTGCAGGGATCGTTGGTCGGCGCCGACTCAGTGGGCCGAAGGGCCTGTTTCCACGCAGTATGTCTAAACTAAACAACAGTCACAAAATTACAACTCTTTACTGTTTTTCAGGGAAGGGAATCTTTACCGAGTCTGGCCTCCATGTGACCCTGCACCCATCAATGTGGTTCACTCTTCACTGTCTCCTCAATTCAGTGCCAATTAGAGATGGTCAATAAATGCTGGGAGCTCGTGAGAACGAACAAATAAAATTGTTGTGTTAAATAATTGACCCGTGAGTGTTCACAGAACCACATGGATCAGAACTGTTTTGCCATAGGGGGTGTCATAGGCTAGAGGGCAACGTTTTAAGGTGAGAGGGGCAAAATTTAAAGGAGACGTGTGGGGCAAGTTTCTTTACACAGAGGGTGGTAGATGCCTGAAACACGCTGCCTTTGATGCTTGTGGGGGCCGGTCGAAAGGTGGTGTTTAAGATGATTTTAGATAGTCAGATGGATAGGCTGGGAATGGTGGGATACGGATCATGTGCAGGCAGATGTGATTAGTTTAGAAGCAAAGAACTGCAGGTGCTGATTTACAAAAATAAGTCGGAAAGTGATGGAGTAACTCAGCGGGCCAGGCAGTATCTCTCTCTTTAGTTTAACCTGGGATAATGTTCGGCACAGACATTGTGGGCCGAAGGGCCTGTTCCTGTGTTGTATTTTTATGTATGTTCTACATTCATACAATAGACCTAAAAATATGCCTGAAAATTCAAACAAAGAATAGCAATAGAAACTTAGCATTTACATTGAATCAGTATTTTTAATCACCTTTAATACACGACACAGAATCAGGATATTTAACCCAAACAATTAATTTGGGTCTTTGTGCTCTGCTCACACACTCCCCGTCTTGTCATTAACCCACTGAATTTATCAGCATGATCCACTATTCTCTTTGTTTCTTTGTCCTCATGTCTGTTCAATCGCCCCTTAAATACATTATAATCGTTGCAGCACCCACACCCCTCTAGAGAATTCCACATTCTCACGACTCTTTTTGCAATAATGTTTCATCTGAATTCCCCTTGGATTTCTGGATGACTGTCTTATAATAATGAAGCCCCTCGATATGCTCTTTCACACGTGTGGAAATATTCTCCCTGCACCCGCTCAATCAAACCTTTTAATTTCCAAAACCTGATAAAGGAGACTCAATTTATTCATATATTTTTCATTTAAACTATATATTTATTTCAGAAAAAAGGTCTATACAGGATATGCAATACAAGCAGTGTACATATTCCTTAGCATTCATTATGCCATCGAATCAATACATTCTGATTACAACTCATCATGTCGCGCATTAAACAAGACATAAATGAAGTAGTCCACCGCAGATCTTCTGGCATCCCTGATTCCACAGTCTTTTTGGATTATCCATCTTAGAAACATAGTAACATAGAAATTAGGTGCAGGAGTAGGCCATTCGGCCCTTCGAGCCTGCACCGCCATTCAATATGATCATGGCTGATCATCCAACTCAATATCCCGTACCTGCCTTCTCTCCATACCCCCTGATCCCCTTAGCCACAAGGGCCACATCTAACTCCCTCTTAAATATAGCCAATGAACTGGCCTCAACTACCCTCTGTGGCAGAGAGTTACAGAGATTCACCACTCTCTGTGTGAAAAAAATTCTTCTCATCTCGGTTTTAAAGGATTTCCCCCTTATCCTTAAGCTGTGACCCCTTGTCCTGGACTTCCCTAACATCGGGAACAATCTTCCTGCATCTAGCCTGTCCAACCCCTTAAGAATTTTGTAAGTTTCTATAACGACCAACGGAGGTTCCACCTAGACCTCCGAGGAGCCAAGATACCGGCCCACAAAGTCGGCTGCAGATGTCGGCTATGGGAACGGATCCAGCATCTCCGGTCGGACCAGAGTTCCAGACCCCCGGCCGCAGGAGGCAGATTCGACCCGCTGATCGACACGGAAGTCCCAAAGACGTTGAAATCGGCCGCCTCACCCGGCCTAGGTGCCACATTTTTTAGGAAACTTCTGAGGGGGAATGAAATAAGGTGATGGACCACCATTTGCCAGAAAACCGGTGGTGGACCTATAGTTGAGAGATTGTTACATAGAATAGTAAGATTAAACGAGAACTTACCAGTTTGAAGTTTGATCTTTATTTTATGAGGAGTTATGATGAGCGATTATGTGAAGAACCCCGCCAGTCCGCATGCGTGTCAATCTTCAAAGCAGCGGTGTGAAATCACGGATAACAGTAATTAAAGTAACATAGTAAAATTAGAAACCTAGAATTACCAAAGGACCTTTGTGATATGAGGGTCGGTGGGTAGCGGTGGGCACATAATCGCTCATCGTAACTCCTCATAAAATAAAGATCAAACTTCAACTGGTAAGTTCTCGTTTAATCTTACTATTTTACTTCGGAATCACGTGTATCATGAAGATTTCAAAGCTCTGTGATTTCATGCCGTAGATACGGATCCAGGCGTCTCACTGCATAATTGGGGTATGCCGGAAATATAAGCTTGAACCCTGACACCACTGGTCTGCCCTGCTTAATTAAATAATTAATGTAAAATGTAATGTTATTTCCAGATGATACCATTCTGTCCAGTCGCAGCTTCTGCAACGTCTGGACCAGTTGCGTTGAAACCAGCACCATGAGCATGGCCACCTTAAGGGTAATTTTGGGTAAAGACAGGGATGCGGCTGGAGCCCATTGCTGAAGCAGCGTGAGTACCACGCTCACATCCCAGATTTCAGAGTACCTGGGCCCTGGGGGGATTGTAGTTAAAATTACCCTTCACAAACCAGGATATTAACGAGTGAGATCCAACAGAATGTTGTTCCGACCCCAGCCATAAATATGATGACAGGGCACTCCTGGCACCATTGATAGTACTAAAGCTCAACACTTCATCAAAATATAGCGTTGCCAGAAATTCTAGCACATCTGAGATGCACGCCGTATGATATGTAATGTTCCCCCGCAAGCAGAACACCTCCCATTTCCTGACATGAGAGATATACCTTTTTTTGGTACTATCCCTCCAGGCCGCAGTGATCACATCCACGGTTCAATCGGATAGTCCAAGTCCCAGGTATGGCCTCCTCAGAATCTGCAAATTAACAGATCAATACAGTCATGTAATGGATGTTGATCCCCAGTTACAGGGTGCACCAGTAGGTCACTACATTTCGGGACAGTCATAAGAGGTTGTGTTATTATCTCCAAAATGAGTGGGAACCATGTATGTGTAGGCCAGTCGGGTACCACCAAAACTCCTGAGGCGGAGTCCTGCTTCATCTTGAGCAAGCACCGACTGATGAGCAAAAGGGAGGAAATACATATAAAAACATTCCACCCCAGTGTAGCGAGAATGTATCTACCACTACTGCCCCTGGGTCAGGTTCCCATGAAATATACTTAGGTAACTGGTGATTGAGTCTGGATGCAAACAAATCGATATCTGGCATCCCATAACAAACAACAATATTATTAAATATATCATGATTCAACATCCATTCTGTGTTGTCATTGAATTTGCGTGACCTGGTGTCTGCCACCATGTTAAATCTACTTGATAGGTAGATCGCTGAAACCCAAATGTTTCTTGTAATACACCAGTGCCAAATAATATTAGCCAATCTATCATAAGATTCTGACTTGATTCAACCCATGTAATTAACATACGCTACTGCCGTAGTGTTGTCAATCTGAAGCTGAACATGCAAGTGACGCATAGTAGTACAATAAGCCTTCAGCCTATAAAATGTTCCCAATAGCTCTAAATAGTTAATCCCATGTGATTGAAGAATAAATGCCTCATGCATATTCCATCTGCCTCCAAAGCTAGAGATGATATTAGTAGCACCCCAACCTAGGGCACTTACATCAGTCTGTAAGGCATCTGAAGGTTCCTCAATCAGAACTTTACTGGAACAACTCGAAATGTTCATTATCCACCATTGTACTTCAGCAATGGCTTCAGTTGGTAATTGCTTGGGCCTGTCAAAATGACCTGCATGTATCCTGAGTGCAGGTTGTAAATTTTGGTAATTCAAAGGTCCAAACTGAACAGCTGGAAAGGCAGCCACTAATTTGCCAACCAAGTTGGCCACATGTCTAATTGAAGGTTGTTGCTCCACCATGAGCTTGTTACAGCCTTCAATTAAGTCTAATCTCTTGCCCCTGGGCAGATTCACTGACGTAAGTTGAGTTAATAGTGAATCCAAAGTAATCAATAACTGTAATTGGTGTCAATTTGGATTTAACTGGATGAATGAGAAACCCCAATCTCTCAAACCTGAGTTTAACAACTGAAACTGATAAAATTCAGCTGCTTCCTGAGTCTTCCCTATGATTAAGATATCATCCAAATAAACCATTCCAAAATGACCCTGAACCCGGAGTAGCCCCAGTACTGGTTTTAACAGTTTTGTAAATAATCTAGGGGCGAGGTTAACCCATTCGGCAGTGCTATAAATTGCCATAATTGCCTCATCCAGCTAAATTTCAAATACCTCCGATGATCCCTTTGAACAGGCACTGAGTAATATGCATCTTTAAGATCTATACATGCCATATAACATCCTTTGGAAATCAGTTGTTTGGCAGTAACAAAAGTTTCCATTTTGAAATGTTTATACTGCACAAAGTGGTTAAGGCTTGTCAAGTCAAGGATGATACGACATCCCCCATCCTTCTTTGACCTAGGAAAAATATTAGACACAAATTGGTGAGGTTGTTGGACTGCCTTCTCGATTACCCCTTTTTTTAATACATATTTAATTTCAGCTTGTACCTCCAAATCCTCTTTTTGTGAGAAAATGAGTGCCCGTCTTGGTGTGTGCTGTGTGTGTGGACTCAAATTTGGAAGGAATTCAATTCAAAATCCTTGTATACTGTGCAGTATAAACAAATCTGATGTTATCCCATACCATTCCTTCAGAAAGAAGCGTAATCTCCCACCCAACTTGTAGGTGGTTTGCATTCAATATGTTCTGACAAGAGCAAGACCCACCTACCTCCATGGTTACTGGTGAAATTTTCTGCCCCCGGTTTCTGATGGGGAAGGACATGTCCGCCCATATGAACATGTTGGAGCACGCCCGCTGCACACATTTGCGAATGGCTGGCTTGGTCCTTGACCGGACCTAGTCTCAGCAAACCATTTGTAGGGTACTGCCGCCAAAGCGTTCTGCTGGTCATTGGTGCTTGGATGAGTCCGACCGTTCTTGCCTCGTTGTCCAGCTCCTTGACTTTTTTAGCGAGGTCTTCCCCGAACAGTAGATTTGGTAGCTGGACATTGCTTGGTTTACACAGCGCCGCAAACTTAGGGTTGTTGGTAGGGCGGATGGCACTTTTCCTCAGACAATTAATTTCAGACGGGCCAGTGGATAGCTGCATTGTCGCAGAGAAAACGTGCAACCTCCACACAGACAGCACCCAAGGTCAATTATAAACCCAAGTCTTTGGTGCGAAGGCAAAAGCTGGATTAGCTGCACCGCTGTCTGCAGAAAGAAGAACAAACATAGTTAGAAAGAAACATAGAAACATAGAAATTAGGTGCAGGAGTAGGCCATTCGGCCCTTCGAGCCTGCACCGCCATTCAATATGATCATGGCTGATCATCCAACTCAGTATCCCATACCTGCCTTCTCTCCATACCCTCTGATCCCCTTGGCCACAAGGGCCACATCTAACTCCCTCTTAAATATAGCCAATGAACTGGCCTCAACTACCCTCTGTGGCAGAGAGTTCCAGAGATCACCACTCTCTGTGTGAAAAAAGTTCTCCTCATCTCAGTTTTAAAGGATTTTCCCCTTATCCTTAAGCTGTGACCCCTTGTCCTGGACTTCCCCAACATCGGGAACAATCTTCCTGCATCTAGCCTGTCAAACCCCTTAAGAATTTTGTAAGTTTCTATAAGATCCCCTCTCAATCTCCTAAATTCTAGAGAGTATAAACCAAGTCTATCCAGTCTTTCTTCATAAGACAGTCCTGACATCCCAGGAATCAGTCTGGTGAACCTTCTCTGCACTCCCTCTATGGCAATAATGTCCTTCCTCAGATTTGGAGACCAAAACTGCATGCAATACTCCAGGTGTGGTCTCACCAAGACCCTGTACAACTGCAGTAGAACCTCCCTGCTCCTATACTCAAATCCTCTTGCTATGAAAGCCAACATACCATTCGCTTTCTTTACTGCCTGATGCACCTGCATGCCTACCTTCAATGACTGGTGTACCATGACACCCAGGTCTCGCTGCATCTCCCCCTTTCCCAATCGGCCACCATTTAGATAATAGTCTGCTTTCCCGTTTTTGCCACCAAAATGGATAACCTCACATTTATCCACATTATACTGCATCTGCCAAACATTTGACCACTCACCCAGCCTATCCAAGTCACCTTGCAGTCTCCTAGCATCCTCCTCACACCTAACACTGCCCCCCAGCTTAGTGTCATCCGCAAACCTGGAGATATTGCCTTCAATTCCCTCATCCAGATCATTAATATATATTGTAAATAGCTGGGGTCCTAGTACTGAGCCTTGCGGTACCCCACTAGTCACTGCCTGCCATTGTGAAAAGGACCCGTTTACTCCTACTCTTTGCTTCCTGTTTGCCAGCCAGTTCTCTATCCACATCAATACTGAACCCCCAATGCCATGTGCTTTAAGTTTGTATACTAATCTCTTATGTGGGACCTTGTCGAAAGCCTTCTGGAAGTCCAGATACACCACATCCACTGGTTCTCCCCTATCTACGCTACTAGTTACATCCTCGAAAAATTCTACAATGTGTGTGTTTGAAATGTTGTCTCTGTTCCTCTCTGTACGGATGGTGTTTGACCTGCGAAGCGTTTCATACACGTCTACTTTTCATAAGTTTATACATTGCAGGAGCAGAAAATGGCCATTTGGCCCATCAAGTCTATTCCACCATTGAATCATGGCTGATGAATCTTTCCCTCACAATCCCATTCTCCTGCCTTCTCCCCATAACCCCTGAAACTAGAAAAAATAATAATCTGTCAAACTCCATTTAAAATATCTATTGACTCAGACTTCACAGTTTTCTGTGGCAATGAATTCCACAGATTCACCACCCTCCAACTAAAGAAATTCCTCCCCATCTCCTTTCTAAAAAATGTCCTTTTATACTGAGGCTGTGGCTTCTGGGCCTAGACTACCCTACTGGTGGAAGCATCCTCTCCACATTCATTCTAATGTTTTTATGTGCCCTTTGCCAAGTTGGAGAGAATAGCGTCTCATAGTCAACAAGTCATCAATACAAAAATCTGTTTTAATGGTGTTAGTTGATGAATTTTCACCCGTGATCCAACCCAGTTCCTTGCTAAAATATAATCTAGGGATCTTGTATATAAATCCTGCAGATGGTTTCTTGTGAAAGATGAAGCCTAGCATTGTACCTTTCTCAGCCCTGCACTGCGACCATCTGCCTCGGTTTTGTGCTGACATTTCTGGAGTGGGATGTATCACAGGGCAGGAACAGGACACAAGACAGGATAGTTAGACAGGAACTCACTCGAGGTGATTGGAGTAGGTTGTTTAAATGAAAATACATGTCAGGAAAGTGGGATATTTTAAAAAGTGTGCTGAAGGTACAATCATAACATTTACGAGACATATGAAAAGTACATAGACAGGATAGGTTTAGAGGGATACTAGACTAAGTGCCATACGGGAGGCCTGGTCCCCAACGCAATATTCCACCTCCCCACCAATTCAAATATTCCACCACTCACACATAGCCCTCAACTGCGCAGGTGCGGCTGACGGGTTCCCTTTCCCCCTCATCCTCTCACCTTCCCACTCTGCCCCTTGCTCTCCCCCCCACGCACTCACTCCATCCCTCCATCAACCCCCCCCCCATCCACTCGTAGCGGCTCTCCGGCGGCACAGCCATTCCCGGCCATTGGGTTTCCATTGTGATGTAGAACATGCAGGAATTACTGCGCAGGCGCAGCTGATGGCACGGCAAGTGGAAAAGTGATTTGTTAAAGTGAATAACTCTTAAAATATAACAACAATTTAAATGTTAAAGAGGAGATTTATTCAGTCCGTTCTTTCTTGTTACATCTCTTGTTCCGGGGAGGGCGTCGGCTTCAGGCAGGGGCTGTCGGTGTCTGGTGGGAGAGAGGGGAGAGGGGGGAGAGGGGGGAGAGGGGGGAGCATCCTGCGGCCAGGAGAGGGGGATGGCTTCAGGCAGTGGCCAGTGGAGGAAGAGCTGCCATGGTCTACCGCTGCTGTGGCCTGCCGCTGGGGGGAGGGGGGGGGGGGGGAGGAGGGGGGGTGCACGAGAGGAGGGGGGATGGGGGGGGAGGGGGGGGCGGGCAAGGGTGTTATCAGTTGTCTATGTAATAGACCACAAAGCACTAGAGTAATTCAGTGGACCAGGCAGTGTCTCTGAGGGGCATGGATGGATGACATTTGAGATCTTTGGACTCTGAACAAGGGTTCCAACCTGAAACGTTGCATATCCATGACCTGCAGAGATGCTGATGCTGGTTTACACCAAAGATGGATACAAAATGCTGGAGTAACTTAGTGGGTCAGGCACCATCTCTGGAGAAAAGGAATAGGTGATGTTTTGAGGCAAGACCCTTCATCAGATAGCAAGTCAGCCTCTAATTATTCACTATCGCTTGGAGAGAATGCTGTGTTCAAATTACCCAACCCCTAAACTGGTGATGCGATCATTCATTTCTATGCATGATCCAGGGACAGTAGAGAATTAGAATGAAGCTGAGTACTTGTTTGATGCTGGATACATCTAACACAATATGCCCCATTGTAAAGACCAGGGAGATAGAACATCTATAGGTTTGATAGGAACCTGAGGGGTGACTTTTTTCACACAGAGGGTGTTGCATGTATGGAATGAGCTGCTGGAGGAGTTAGTTGAGGCAGGTTAGTATTGCAACCTTCCAAGAAACATTTGGACAGGTACATGGATAGGAGAAGTTTAATGGGATATGGGCCAAATGCAGCCAGGTGGGACTGGTGTAGATGAGACATGTTGGTTGATGTGGGCAATGCCTGTTTCCACACTGCATAACTTGATGACTCTCTAGGACTCCATATCTAATGAGGAAAACCATTAATAGAAAATTCACAGGATGTGATCAAAACATCTAAAAATCATGCTACCTCTGAATTACTTTGCCCATTAAATGGCCTTTTGTCCAGAATTAAGTGGTTGTTGAAATGCTGAACTTTAAGTCATAAGGTGTACTTAAAAAGGAACTGTAAATTCTGATTTATATTAAAGATAGACACAAAATGCTGGAGTAATTCAATGGGTTGTCTCAAATGTTGGAGTAACTCGACGGGCATGTCTGGAGAAAATGGTTAGGTGATGGTCAGGACCCTTCTTCAGACTATCTATGGAATCTGTGTAGGAAGGAACTGCAGATGCTGGTTTAAATCGAAGATAGACACAAAATGCTGGAGTAACTCAGCACGACAGGCAGCATCTCTGGAGAGAAGGAATAGGTGACATTTCGGGTCTGAAGAAGGTTCTTGACCCGAAAGGTCACCCATTCCTTCTCTCCAGAGATGCTGCCTATCCCGCTGAGTTACTCCCAGCATTTCGTGTCAATCCATGGAATCTATCCATTGTCATAAAACACAAAGCCGTCCTATGGCTTAATGGTCTAGCTACAAATAGGGCCGGGAACCATTTACACAAATCTGTAATTAAGACATTTTTAATTCTCCCAATATTCCCCTCAACTCTCTGCAGATTTTACTTCGGAGTCACGTGAGGGACTCCATGAAGAGCCCGCTACAGCGCATGCGTGTCATATCGCATACACGCATTCAACGAGTCAGACGTGGGAGAGGACGTCTCCCGAGAGAGAAATGCAAAGCTGGTAAGAGACTGCAAACATTTTTTCCACTTACCTTGCAGGTAGGAAATACAAGAAGCTGCAGGAGCTGGAGGGGAGACTGCAGAATTATTGCAGACAGCAGCTAGCAGCAGCCGTTAGTGCGAATCCTCTGGAGGGGATTCCCAAACGGCTATTTTTAGCACAGAACAGCTGTGCCCGACGTCGCGCCCCGCACCGGCAAGATGACTGCTGCCGGGCGGGAAACAAAGCTACACGGCCCGGGGAGTTTCTAGACCAAGTCGGGTCTATTTTTAGATGCAGTCGTTAGGGGCTCCGCAGCTGATTGAAGCAGCTGCACCATCCGGGAGAGAGAGAGCTGACATCGGGGACAGCAGCCCATGGACCTGCGCTACGGGGTCCGTGGGGCTGCGGGAGGAAGGACGTTCCTCTGAAAACGGCAGGCTGAAAACCAGTACAGGTAAGAACAAATTTTCCTTACCTTTGTTGGTGCTTTTTTCCAGACGTGCCTGCTGTATTCTGAAGAGACTGGTGTGTTGCTGAACAGCAGGCAGCCAGCTAAGGACGTCAGGGCACAGCCACAGGTCGTTACTGGTGTGTTGCTGAACAGCAGGCAACCAGCTACTGATGTCAGTATAGAGCTGAAGGGCTGCCAACACAGAGTTTGCTGTTGTTTAATGACCAGCAGCAGGCAGCAATAAATGTCGGCACCAGCATCTCCCAGATGGGAGCGAGTGCCAAACTTCACCCTAAATGGGTAGAGGTGCCCGTGAGTACCAGGACCATGGGGAATGGTCCAGTGCCCGTAGGCATGGGGACGGGCTGTGGGATATACCGCGTGCGACTAGTGCCCGAGAGCACCAAGGTCGGCAGGAGCGGTCCCATATATTAAGCACCCGCGACGACTAGTGCCCGAGAGCATGTAAGTCGGCTGGAGCGGTTTGCTGGAGTAAATTTCTCCATAGTGGCAGGCTCCGGGATTGGAGGATAGCCACAGTGGGCAAATAATATAAGTCCCACAGCAGTTTCCCATATGGGCTGCATGAAATGTCGGACGCCTCTGAGGAGGGTATGGAAGGTCTGACGGGGTAAAGCCTGAGCAGGTGATGGAGCCACTGTCCCCTATTGAAGGGGGGGAAAACAACCTGCCGAACATGATGAGCAGTACTGCCAGCAGAACTCACGGAGAATGATTTCGAGAAGGATGGCTGTGAGTATTGAAGGACTGTGAGTCCACCCATTAACTTCAAGCTAATAGTTTGCTGAAGTGTTGGCAAGGGTTCTATACCCCGGAATATTGTGGTGCTCTCAATGTAGCCATTGTTACAGGTGCATTTGCAGACGTGTTGGGAAGGCCGTAATACTCTGAAAGGTCTCATGGCGGGCATACAGCTTTGGCCCGCTTGTTTTTTAAAAAAGGTGTACAAAATTAGTGACCTTAAGGATGCCGTTAGCACTATTTTTGAAATGTGTAGTTGAAGGGCCATTCAGCCAGCTCTAGACCCTAGTTCGCTATACTATGTGAGCAAAGGGCTATAGACCCCGTTATTTTGGGGGGGGGGGGGGGGGGAGACCTGTCTAAACAGGTAAAGAATTGGCGTGGTGGCTTGACTTTGGGGCTGATTAAAGCATCCAAAGGTTTTCTGGGGAAGACATTAACCTTATGTGCATCCTAAGAGAGGTAGTGTGTTTTTGTAATTATACTACAAAGAATTGGGCAGAGGTACCCAGCAGCAGCGTCCTGTTTAGAGTTTGGCCGGGACGACCACTGTGGAGATGCAAAGTAACATTAACCTTTAGGCTCTCCACAACCGCATATGAAACCAAGGAAAATAACTTGGTTACCACCAATAACCATGGAGGTAGGTGAATTTGGGGCTCCAGTATTAATAGGGAGCACGGAAGTTGGGGGGGATATTGCAACTTCATGTTGATGCTTGGTGTAATATATCTATGGACAGATATATCCTTAGCAGTTTTAAGGGATATCTGATAGAGTTCTACACGAACAAAACCCTCCAGTACATAACCGGATAGATATACATGCTGGTATGAAATAAACTAAACCTGAACACCAGGATTTGTCTCAAACATCTTTATTAGAAATAAGAAAGATGGGGGATGCCGTATTATTATGGATTATCAATACTTCACAATGTTGTGCAATATATTCATTTTAAAAATGGATATGTTTAGCAGTGCTAAGATTTAGTGTGCAGCAGGCTAGTCTATGGGAAGTATTAATTTAAGATCCTTGCTATTCAATATCAAACTGGGGGAAAATTTTAAACCAGTGTTGAGACTGCTGCAACACCAAAATCATAGAATTATGGTATAGTTGGATGATATCCTTACTGTGGGAATAATTTAGGAATTGGCATGTTAGGCAGTGGTTGCCACTAATCAATTGTTTGTGCAGCTGGGATGCATTGTCCATCCACTTAAGTCAAAATTGACACCATTAACACATTTAATATGTTAATGACTTACTAATATGGAAAGCCACAGAGGCAACCCGGCTGTGCTATTACAAACAGATGCCAGTGCAATTGGTGATGGTACAACTGATACCATCTCGAGCTATGGGGGAGATGGAATATATAAGAAGCTAACTTACATAACACTAAGGGTTAGAAATGTTAAATGCATTTCATGGGCTAAAATCTTATTGCTCAGGAATGAAACTGCAGCATGGTAGATGGTAGATAGATAATACCTCGGTGATGGCATATTTAAGTCATATGGGTGGAAAGATATCACCAGCTTGTGATGAATTGGCAAATTAAACTTGGGAATGGTGTGTCCAAAGGAATATTTGGTTATGGGCTACGTATCTACCAGGGATACTAAATCAGTGGCACACACCAGGCCACGAAAAATTATTGGAAGTACTAAATGGATGTTGGATAGATGGTATTTGCTAAAATCAGTAAAGTAGGTAAGGCCGGATATTAGAATTGCATCCGGGGTTAAATCACCAGTTACCGAGGTATGTATCATTGATACCAGATCCTGAGGCAGAAGCTACAGATGCTGTTTCACTGCACTAGGGGAGGGGTTTTTCATTTATGTATTACCTCCTTGTCTATTTTATAAATTTGGGGTACGAAGGGACATTCAACAGGAATCGGCATCGGGGATGTCTTAGTACCTGATTGGCTTACCCAACTATGGGTTTCCGGGGTACAGGACATGGTGCTGGAACTATGTATAATGGTAGACGTAGTCCTAAGTTGCTGGTGCATCCAGTAACTGAGGATAGCTATCCATGTCATAGAAAATATTGATTTAGTAGGTTGTAGACTCTAAAACACCGCTACGGGACATGGGGCTATCAAAAGAACTGTGGACATGATCACAGCAGCACGAAGAAGGTCTACTCAATAACAGTATTTAGGTCATATTAAAATGGACTAATTACTGCCATGATAACTTTCTGGACCACAGAAATAAGGATGTTCCGGGGGTGCTACAGTTGCTTACCAGCCTGCAATATGGAGGACTGTGTTTCAGCACTGTGAATAGTGCCGAAAGTGCATTGTCAAGTCATTAATGGCAAGAAACAGTAAGACAGTCTGTGGGATCACATCCTCTGGCAGTTAAAAAATTTTAGAGGGATGGCCTACCCGGAGGACAAATGCCTCTGTATAGTAAAGTACGGTTTTGTTATACAGTAAAGAAAAAAGGCTATCAGAGGCAAGGAATTGGCGTTTTATCAGCTATAAGATACTGTACCATAGAGTGTAACTCAGACCATTTCGCGGTGGCTGAAATATGGGATATGATAGGCGGGAGTGGACAATAACATATTTAATTCTCACCCCACCAGGGCTGCAGCTACATCTGCAGCAAAACGCCTTGATGTATCCATGGACCAAATCCTCAGGATTGCAGGATGGTTGTCGGAGAAAACGTTTCAGAAATGTTAACAAACCAGTTAGCAGTATGGGAACGTTTTTTCGGGGAACAATTTTAAGTTCTGTATGATGATTTATCCCTGAAGAATACAGGGTTATGAATTGCATTAATTCGATATTATTTATCATTTCCATTAAATAATTGGTATGAATGTTTTGAATATAATTAACAATTTCTCTCTAACTACCAAGGCAGTTGTGAAGCATGGACTCGTTTCCACGGCATGAGGTCACAGAGCTTTGAAATCTTCATGGAGTCCCTCACGTGACTCCGAAGTAAAATAGTAAGATTAAACGAGAACTTACCAGTTTGAAGTTTGATCTGTATTTTATGAGGAGGAACGTTGAGGGAATACATGCCCTCCGCTCCCACCCTCATAGGGTCATATCTTAAACTGGTATCTCTTTGATAATCTTGCTATTTTAGGTCAATATAGGGTATCTGTGACCTCACACCGCTGCTTTGAAGGATGACACGCATGCGCTGTAGCGGGCTCTTCATGTATTCCCTCAACGTTCCTCCTCATAAAATACAGATCAAACTTCAAACTGGTAAGTTCTTGTTTAATCTTACTATTCTATCAGTCATCTACACACTAGATGAACCTTTACAGTGGTCCATTCACCTGCAAACCTGCATTCCTCTGGGATATAGAGGGAAACCAGAGCACCAGTCATGGGGAGACCATGCAAACTCCATGCAGACAGTACCTATGGTCAGATTGAACCCAGAATTCTGGAATGATGAGTCGGCAACTCTAATAGATAATAAACACTATGGTATTTGACAATCAACTCACTTGTGAAGAACATATCAACACAATTATGCAGATGCAGTCAATGTTGTACATATGGCATTGCCACCTATTCTAAAATATCATTATATTTTCCTTTCTATAGTTTAGTTTAGTTTACAAATACAACATGGAAACAGGCCCTTCGGCCCACTGAGCTCACGCCAACCAGACATCCCCGCACACCAACACTATTCTATACACACGAGGGACAATTTACAATTTTATCACGACAATTAACCTACCAATCTGTACGTCTTTGTAGTGTGGGAAGAAACCGGAGAAAACCCACGCAAGTCACGGGGAGAATGTACAAACTCCATACAGACAGCACCCGTGGTCAGGATCAAACCTGGGTCCCTGGTGCTGTCAGGCAGCAACTCCACCGCAGCGCCACCGTGCCACCCGGTAGCTCATTTTAGTAAGAGCAAGATTGGTACCAGCTCTGAAGGAAAATGCAACAGCATGGCAAAATATAACTTGGCTCTGTAGCTCCCAGCTTTCAACAATTTTATTCAATTCAACACTGATATTGACAGAATAAATCACATTTTTAAAGATACTCTAAATGGTATTTCAATGTCCCACTTGATGGGCCAAAGGACATGTCCATATGCTGTGCTTTTCCATGTTCAAGTGATTGTTTACTTCCATTACAAGCCAATCACGACCACCTGGATTCAATTTTATGATATCATAGCATCAAGGGTGGCAAGGTGGCACAGGGGTATAGTTGCTGCCATGCAACTCCAAACACCCGGGTTCGAATCTTGCAACAGGTGGTGTCTGTATAGAGTTTGTACGTTCTCCCAGTGATCTGCGTAGGTTTTCTCCGGGTGCTCCAGTTTCCTCCCACACTCCAAAGTTGTGCTGGTTTGTGGATTAATTGGCTTCGCTAACAAATGTAAATTGTCCTTGGTGTGTGCTAGTGTAACAGAGATCGCTGGTCACCGCGGACTTGGTGGGCCAAAGGGCCTATTTCTGT
Organism: Leucoraja erinaceus; assembly: GCF_028641065.1. Lineage (NCBI taxonomy): Eukaryota > Metazoa > Chordata > Chondrichthyes > Rajiformes > Rajidae > Leucoraja > Leucoraja erinaceus. Next base: position 2,959,296 of record NC_073402.1, on the reverse strand, counting down.
GTTTTATTTATAAACTAAACATGAGGTATGCCTTCAAAGAATTTTGGAATTCCCTATTCATAGTCATAGCGTGCAGAAACAGGCCCTTCAGCATAACTCATCCATAACGACCAAGATGCCCCATCTACACTAATACCATTTGCCAGTGCTTAGTCCATATCCCTTTCCTATCCATGTTCCTGCCCAAATGTCTTTTAAAAGCTGTTAGAGTCATAGAGTCAAAGTAATAAATGCAAATGCCGAGACTGGGATTGAACCAGGGACCTTTAGATCTTTAGTCTAATGATCTCCCAACTGGGCTGTTTCAGTTATGATAATATCCCTCTCCAACTTTCAATACTCCGTAGCACCATTATTTTGATTGAGCTTTTGATTGCCTGCTCAATATTGCTTGCTATTTATATTGTAAAGTACCTTAAGATGTGTGCGGACGTGGCGTCGAAGGACAAGAAGCCGAAGCAAAGTGGAAGCCAAATAACCGCACGGAAACAAAGCCGAAACGCTAACTAACCGAAAGGGAGGGACGCCTAAAAGCAAACTCACTGAAAGGCCAACTCACCGAAAGGCTGCATCAACTTCAAGCCGACTCACCGAATGGCCGCTCTGCCGAAAAGTCAAATAACGACATGACGTCGCTGGGGGGGGGCGGGACTTGTGAGCGATTGGTCCAGACCCCCGCGTCCATCACATCACTGGCCGGTGGAGACGGAAGGGTGGGGGTCATTTTCCCACATAAGCCATAGGTGACTGGGCACTCTGAACGCGAGCACCAAGTTGTAAGCGGCCTAAGGAGCGCATCCCTCGGGACAGCCCCTATTCTCCCACGGCCACGGCCGCCCTTCGCCTCGTCTCCCCCGTGCGGCCACACTGAGACGGACTGTGTTTCGGGAGCGCTGGGTGTAGCAGAGATGTGGGTCTTCTTTGCTATGGCTTCCTGTCCTTCAACGCCACGTCTGGGTACCCCTTAAAATATGGTGCTTTATCTTTGGTGCTTTATATGCTGGTGTTGCAGCGGTAGAGTTGTTGCCTTACAGCGCTGGAGTTACGGGTTCGATCCCGACTACAGGAGCTGTCTGTACGGAGTCTGTACCTTCTCCCCGTGATCATGTGGGTTTTCTCCAGGACCTTCGGTCTCCTCCCACACTCCAAAGATGTACACGTTTGTAGGCTAATTGGCTTTGTATAATTGTAAATTGTTCCTAGTGTGTGTAGGATAGTGTAAGTGTGCGGGAATCAAAAAATATATCTTGCCCTGTTAAAGCCCTGATAAATACTGTAAATGGAAGTACCGTAAATCTGAAATTAAACACAGAACGTGCCAGAGATATTCAGGCAGACGAACAGTATTTGTGGAGATAGAAGCGGAATCAATGCTTTAGGTTGATGATCATTCAGAGAACTGGAAATGGGGTTGTTGTTCTAATAAGCACTTTACAGTATTGTACAAAAAGAACATTAGTGTCAATCTTCAACCAATAAATGAAACTGCTGCTCATGCAATGAACAACCTTGTTATTTTAATAACCTACATCCAGACAGTGCAGTAAATGGCCAGGAGCAACACTCAGGGGCTTCTCTGAGCTTCTGACTCTTTAAAGCCATGAAGTATGAAACACATTGAGCATATTTTTAACCCATAACTGCTCAGGCTCTAGTTCAAATGGTGATCTCCCTATTTCCTTCCAGGCCAAAAGTATGTGTACATGGATAGGACAGGTTTAGATGGATATGCACCATACACAAGCAGGTAGGACTAGTTTAGATGGGGCATGTTGGCCGGTGTGGGCACATTGGTGACCTCCACAGCCATCTATGACAATGAATTCCTCAGATTCACCACCCTCTGATTACATGGTTAAGAGCTTAAAAAAAGAATCATTTGTAAGAATCATTTTCTAAAATGAAAATAATAAATAACAATAATAAAGAAATCTGCATGTGTGTGATATCTTCAAATTTATGAGCCTCCTATGGGACTCCAAGGTATTCTGAGTGAAGGTCAGTGCCACAAAGGAATGGTTACCAAGGTGATCAGGTCATGGTCCAAGTGGTGTTTAAAAGGGCAGATGCCAGTGCATCCAGAGCAAGTCCACAATACCCATACCCTGCACTATAAAGCCCCTGTCCCACTTAGGAGATTTTTAGGCGACTACAGGAGACTATGCAGTCGCCACATGGTTGCCACATGTTTGCCAGTGGTTTCCGGGGTGATGCCTGCGTGGTCGTGAGTAGTTTCCTCAGTTTTGCAACAAGTCGTAAAGTCATTTTGGTTGCCGCTAATTTTTCAAAATGTTGAAAAATTAGCGACGACATTTGTTTTGACCCCATGTATTGTAGCTTGTATTCTCATGATGTAGTGGCGGTGATAGTTGGTCACCTGGAAGATGTAGGTTGTCACTGGGTGACGTAGGTATTGCCGGTGCTGATCGTGGTGAATTCCATTGGCGACTACCTACATCAACCTACGTCAATGGGCGACAGGTGCCGGCGACTGAATTTTCTTCAGTTGTCTTCAGTTGTCGCCGACAGGGTCGTTGTTTGTCGTAGCTTGTCGTGGGTGGACATTGACTGGGTGGTAGGTTGTCCTAGCTTGTCGTAGACATTGGCAGTCCAGTCACCGGTCTTTCAGTGACCTGCTACGACTATGACAGTCGCCGAAAAAAATCGCCAAAGTGGGTCTGGCCCTTCAGTAATGTGAACTAGCCTGAGGAAGCACCAAGCTAAAATTTAAACCAGCATCTACAGTTCTTTCCTATACTCTGCCTGTGCTCCAGTTGTCTGTGTATATGATCAGTGCTCGGACGACAGGCTCACCTCAGGTCAGTGATGTAACAGGTTAACAGCACTGGTGTTACATGGGGGTTGAATTTTACTTTAGAGAAGCAGCATGGAAACAGGCGCTTCGGCTTGCCGAGTCCAACCAACCAGTTATCACCCCGTACACTCGCACAATCCCTATCCTAGACACCAGGGACAATTTACAATTTACAGAAGCCAATTAACCTGCAAACCTGTATGGCTTTGGCGTGTGAGAGGAAACTGGAGCACCCGGGAAAATCTCATGCGGTCACAGACAGCACCCATAGTCAGGATGAAGCCCGGGTCTCTGGAGCTATAACGCAGCAACTCTACCGCTGCACCACTGCATTCTCCCAAAGTTGCTCTTGCTTTCACCTATTGGTGATTATGATACATGTGGAGTGTAAGGTTAAAGGTGAGCAAGGTCCCCAGTCACTGTGTCATGTAGTTAACTAGAGCAACAGTGCATGCACCATGCTTAAGGTAGTTGAGCATCTATAAATACAGTCAGACACATACTTTCCTTGATACTCTGTACATAAGAATATATATATGTATACAAGTTACATAACACTGCACCAATTCAATACAAGAATCTACAACACCACAGTTGTTATGGGGCTGGGTACCTCTTGTAAATATTTGCACGACTAACGTGAGAGTGGGGAGTCTACAAGTGTCCCAGGGAGCCGTGAACGGCGGCAGGTCTGAACAACTGCGCTGCTGACCGGAACGTGCCCTGGTACGCCTGACTTGCCCCACAGGCTTCCCAGAGGATGGCGGTGAAGCCGGGCGGCGAGGCCCACCTAGGGCAAAGGAGCTTCAGCGACGGCGGCAGTGAAAGCCTCGGCGGCAGCAGCAGCGGGGGCCTAGACGTAGATGGTGGTTTGGCCTTGGCGGCAGCGTGAGCCTCAGTGTCAACAGGAGCCTAGGCGGCAATGGAAGCCTCAGCAGGAACGGGAGCCTCAGCGATGGTGGAGCTTCGATGGCGGCAGGGCCTCGGCGACGGTGAATCCTCGCAGTCGACCAGCGAACCATGGTCGATGAGCCTGAGGGGAGAGGGGAAGACAATGGGGACCTGGCATGGGGGGACTGTCGTGAAGAACAATGAAGGACCCAGCGTGGGGGGGGCGCCATGAGGGACAGTGGGAGAACAAAGGGGAACCCAGTGTGGTGGAGGCACTAGTTTTAGAATCCTCTACGCAGGGGATAAGCCTGCGTTCGTTTGTTTGTTTGTTCAATCGTTCTGGATAAGGCACGGTACACATAGCAGCCAACCAACAGTCGCTTGTCTTTTTCTTTGATTTAATTTTAATTTCAAGTTTTCGTGTACCTTGTTGTGTATTGTGACTGTTGGCAGACCAATTCCCCCCCCGGTCATGAATGAAGTTTTATCGTATCGTATTGTATCGTATTACAAAGGAGGTGCGTCATGAAGGTTGGATCAATCCCTCAATACTGAAGTAAGCAACAACATGTGCTAACATAGTGCAAGACGATAGCCAAACCCACATAAATTGCTATTCTCCATTGATATAAAACTCATGAAGCATTTAGCATTTACCTTAATTGACAGGAGATGACCTGTAAAGCAAATTACATTGGGGATGCTGAAGAACAAATGCAATGATCTACAACTGCATGCAAGCAATGTCATCAATGCAAGGGTAACGAATACTCCAAAAACACTACTTTATGTTAGGACTATGTTACTCCTTTGTGGATTTTTTCAACCAGTTGGCTTAGATATTGATGGCTCAGTTTAACTCAGCACCATTGGAAATATTTGAAAGCCAGTAACACTGTCCATGTAATCACTGTCCATGCTCGAGGTGCTGTGACTTCTACCATCGTACTCAATCATTTCATTTTAAGTTTCATACACATTGAGAAACATTGCGCCTTAGCATGTGCAGAAGCCTGAATTCTGTTTCTTTGTTTTAATACAGAGAACTGCAAGTACAAGGACTGCCTTTATTACCTATAGGGGCTGTCCCACTGCGGCGACCTAATCTGCGAGTTTAGAAGAGTTTGCCCTCGACTCAAACTCGCAGCATGGTTGACACGTGGTCCTAGGATGTCCTATGAGGTCACTGGAACTCTCCTTCATGCTCGAGGGAAGTTCCCGAATACTCGCGGCCTCAGTTTGGTCGCGGAAAATCTTTCAGCATGTTGAAACATTTAACGTGAGTAAAAATTGGTAGGCATGGCTCTTTTGAACTTGTAGTGCAGTGGAGTGGGGTCGCTATGTAGTTACAAACTGTCTAAGGCAGCCGTAGGCAATCTCCTTCGCTGACCGGGCATTTTAATTGGCTCATTGGAATTTTCAGGACCCAGGAAAACCGACCAGTAGGTTAAATGCCCGATAAACTTTGTTATGTTGTCTAACTTCGAAAAAAATGTCTCCACTCCTTCTACCCTCCTCCTTCTCCCCCCTTCTCTTCCCTTCTCTCCCCCTCTCTCCCCCCACTCCCCCTCTACGCTCTCTAAAGGACTTACCGTACACTGTGCAGCCGTCCTTTACCTTCCTCTTCACCGCGGGTGCGAATTTCAGACAGCGCTTCCCCACTTTCCCTGGCCCCCGCCTTTGCGTGTGTGTGTGTGTGTGTGTGTGTGTGTGTGTGTGTGTGTGTGTGTGTGTGTGTGTGTGTGTGTGTGTGTGTGTGTGTGTGTGTGTGTGTGTGTGTGTGTGTGTGTGTGTCAGTCAATCCAGCTCGCGGTTTCATCGCTGACGATCGATCCAGTACGAGGTTTTTCAGGCGAGTACCCTCGAGCTTGAAGGTCGAAGACATTCTTCTGAACTAACGGATTAGGTCGCCACAGTGGGACAGCCCCTTAACTTGGGGCCAGACTACATGAGTGCAGGTTCATGGATATGATAGTTCAGCATGGTGGCGCAGCGGTAGAGTTGCGGCTTTACAGCACCGGGGACGTGGATTCAATCCTGACTAAGGGTGCTGTCTGTATGAAGTTCATTTGTTGGTACGTTCTCCCTCTGGGTTTTCCCCGGGTGCTCCGGTTTCCTTCCACACTCCAAAAGACGTACAGGTTTTTAGATTAATTGGCTTTGGTAAAAATTATATGTTATCCCTAGTGTGTAGGATAGTGCAAGTGTATGGAGATTGCTGGTATGGAGCGGACTCAGTGGGCCGAAAGGCCTGTTTCCATGCTGTATCTAAAGCAAACTAAGCAAAAAGTTGGAAAATCTGCCATCCTTAACAAAGCAATCAGTCACTGGTGGGTGCTCATCATGACGTGGTCAAGAGATACACGCAATAAATGGCATTCCTTTAACCAAAGGACAACTATAAAGGCAGCACGGTGGAGTAGTGGTAGAACTACAGCCTTACAGCGCCAGAGTCCCGGATTCGATCCTGACTACAGGTGCTGACTGTGCGGAATTTGTACGTTCTCCCCGTGATTGCATGGGATTTCTCACAGATCTTCGGTTTCCTCCCACACTCCAAACACGTACAGGCTTGTAGGTTTACTGGCTTGATTATAAATGTAAACAATTGTTCCTAATGTATGCAGGGTAGTGTTAATGAGCGGGGATCACTGGTCGGCATGGATTCGGTGAGCTAAAGGGCCTGTTTCCACTCTGCATCTCTACATTACACCTAAACTAAAAAAACAAGCCTACGATGATTTTAAAACCACTATCACACTAGTTGGCCTCAAATGAGAAATGAGCAGTGACACGGCTGTGGGTCGCTCAGTAACACGGATGACAAATTTTAGCAGAAATTCAGCAGGATTCTGTCAAGTTGTGAACGTTCTCAGAGACAGTGTTGAAAACCTTGGGGGAAATCAAATGCATGGTTCCACATGAGAAACTAATGACTGAAGTGAATTCTGGCCAACATTACTAAAGATTAGTTATGGGCACTCAGCTCAATTGTGCAGGGATCTGTGGTTTCATTTCAGCAGTTATATAAATGTACGTTCATGTATACAGTCTGACAAAGCGTCTACACCTAAAACATTAATTCTTTCCAAAGTTATTGCCTGACCTGCAGCATGTTTCCTGAATTTTTCTGCTTTTATCTGTGTGCACATATTAATAAATATAAATATGCTGTACAATGTACTACAATGTATTAAAGGGCAGCAGTGTGATAAATGTGCATAAAGATTAAAAGCACGTGTTGCTTTAGGCTGGTGAAATTGCAGTTATGCCCATCCTATGAGCTGCACGGTGGCGCAGCGGTAGAGTTGTTGTCTTAGTGCCCAATACCTGGGTTTGATCCTGACCATGGGTGCTGTTTGTATGAAGTTTATACATTCTCCCCGTGACTGTGTGGGTTTTCTCTGGCTGCTCCTGTTTCCTCCCACACGCTAAAGATGTACAGGTTTGTAAGTTAATTTGGCTTTGGTAAAATGGTAAATTGTTCCTCATGTGTAGGATAGTGCTAGTGTATAGGGATAGCTGGTCACCACGGACTTGTGAGCCGAAGGGCCTGTTTCTGTTCTGTATCTCTAAACTAAACTCTTACATTATGCACCTACAGTGGTTAGACAGTGGAGTATAACCTCATCATCATCATCAGTGGTCATTCGAAACGAGTATGACTGTCCTCTCATGGAGGACGCCTGTGCGTGACTTTGTTTAACGTGGGGAGACTGGTGCACAGACAGCCACCCCACGGTTCTTGACAGATCTGGGTCAGGATCCAGTGGCATTGAATCCAAGACGACCGGAGACCCTTTTCTGCTGCAGCCGTCATCCACTTTCCCAGCCGTTGTAACGCTCCACTAAAGTCAGCCATCATCCTCCGTCTGTTCCACTGTAGAGGACTTGGTTGGATCGCTCTTTGTCCGAGACCTCCCCCTCGACCTTACCGCCATGGGTGACCCTACCAGGAGCATAGCTCCAGACGGCATTGCTCTCAGGATCTCAGGTCTACACACAAGCTTCTCCACCACGACAAGGTGACAATCCATGGAGAAGGGAGTATAACCTACCATAGTAAATAGACATGTTCAACTTGATACTCCTTGTATGAGTCACACAAGCTTCTTTGTAAGAGTACATTGAGAACATTATTCAGCACAGTTATGCTTAATGGAAACATGGGTGGCACAGTGGCGCAGCAGCAGCATTGCTGCCTTATAGTGCCAGAGACCTGGGTTTGATCTTGACAACGGGAGCTGTCAATGTGGAGTTTGCACATTCTCCCAGTGGTCTTCTCCTGCTGCTCCAGTTTCCTTCCACATTCCAAAGACGTGCAGGTTTGTAGGTGAATTGGCCTCTGCAAAAATTGTCCCTCATTTATAGAATGGAACTAGTGCATGGAGGACTGCGGGTTGGCGCTGGCTCGGAGGAAGCAGGGCCTGTTTCTATGCTGTCTCTCTACAAACTAAACCTAAAGTTAAAACAAAAAAAAAAGAACTTCTAATGCTGGCTTACCAAAAAAAAAGACACAAAATGGTGGAGTAATGCAGAGGGTCAAGGATCATCTCTGGAGAACCTAGATAAGTGAAGTTTTGGGTCGGGACCCTTGTTAGACTCCAGTTCTGATGAATATATTCAGCCCGGTTTTCTTCATGACAAGAGTCAACGGCAGCCTGATTGAAAATCAAGGTGCAGCTGAGACATTTAATCAGCTGGAGGTCCCTACATGCGAACACTTACATGAATGATAACTGAATCCAAGCCCAATTAAGAAATTGCTTTCCCACCTCACATCCACAGATTCATAGGGTAACAGTGATTATTTGAATATTCAGACTAATATGAGCAATCAACTGTTCAAGACTTATTATTGCATTTCCAGAAATCAGTGTGCAATTACTAACCACCTGACAGTGTTTGGCAAGATGTCAGAACAGATCTTGAATCTTAAAAGTGCCGAATGACTACAGTACAGTGGTTTCCTGAGCTAACCTGAGGAGACAGTTGAAGGTAAGTTTAGAGAGGCACAAAACTGAATTGAACTGTTGTAATATGATTTATTATTATTCCAGGATAATTATTCGACATAAATCACAATACTCTGACAATCGCAGTATTGCAATATGCCTTTTATCCAGACGTCCCATGCAAAATGAACTCCCTGCCATGGCAATCACCATGGTACTTGGTACATGAACATATCTCACCATCTCCATACATCACCACTACTTGGGCTGATGAATTGATCAATCATGATCCCCATTACCACTTTTTGCTGATAAATGATGGTTTTTACCCATTCCTGTCCCATCCATTTGAGCAAGAGCGATCTCTGGGCGAAAGAAAGATGATTGAAAATTGTGACGCATTATTAAACAAAATGCAGTACTTATTTTAATGGGTTCTTTAATGAACTCATCAGTACTTGTTTTGCTGCTTCTTGACCTGATGAGATATAAATAAAATTAAGCTGTCAATATTGCGAATACCAGCACGCATTCTTCAAACTAATCAGACATGCTTGATATTTCAAATGATTTTGGGAGCTATATTTTAAGTATGTTTAATGATCTTATTTAGCGCAGAAAGTGTCCCCATGGAAACATCCTTTTTCTCTAATGATTTTAGTTGGGTTCATAATCAATGTCTGGCTGTTAAAGAAATTAAAGTTGAACTTTTATGTTAGCTTCTATATACAGTAACCCAAGGCAACTGGTGAACCTTTCTAACATTAATGAAATAAACATCATTGTTCCAGTAATGGTTTTATTCAAACATCTTTTTTTATAATTTAATATCAACGGTGAACTTTTAAAATGAAGCCGTGGCAAAAATAAAAGTAAATATTAAATACTTTCACATGTATTTGCACTTTGTTTGTTTTACTACAAAATTATTCAGGGCCTTCATTTCAATAATTTATTTTTAAGAATAGAATCTTTTGCCTTCCATTTAGTTTAGTTTAGTTTATTTTAGTGATTTAGCGTGGAAACAGGCCCTTCGGCCCACCGAGTCCGTGCCGACCGGCAATCCCCGCACATTAACACTATCCTACACACACCAGGTGTTAGTGCTACATGCATCTGGACCTTGCTGCCTGGGAGAAGGTCATTCATCAACTATCGAAAAGCCAGACAGGTGGGCAGATGGGGTGGGGTTGCCCTGCACAATCTGGTTTGGGAATTGCTCTGCCCAGGACAAGAAGGCTCTGCAGAGAGTAGTGCGTTCGGCCAAACGCACGATGAGAACTTCACTCTCCCTCCTGCAGGAACTATACATCAGGAGGTGCAACTCCAGAACCAATAAAATCATGGGAGACCCCTTCCACCCCTGTAACGGACTGTTCCAGCTGCTACAGTCAGGCAAACGCCTCTGTTGCCATGCGGTGAGAATGGAGAGGTTGAGAAGAAGCTTCTTTCCATAGGCCATTAGGATTGTAAACTCCTATCTCACCAGGGACTAACTTTACTGTACCACTCTACCACGTTTTTTTTTAAATTGCTGTATGTTTCCCTTTTTCCTTCCGCCCACAATATTTAATATGAAAAATATTTTGTGATTCTGTTACATTCTGTTTGTAGTTTGTTTGGTTGTGTGTTTGTTTGATTTTTGCACAAAGTCCACGAGCATTGCCACTTTTCATTTCATTGAACATCTCGTATGTGTATGTGATGAATAAACTTGACTTGACTTGACTTGATGAGGAATGAATTTCAGTCCCTTGCAAGGGGTGACATTGCGACAGGAGATGTGGTCAGTATGGATAGAACTAATGAATTGTAAGGGTAAACATACCCTAATGGGATAATCTACAGGCCCCCAAACAGTAGCCTGGACATAGGGAGCAAGTTGAATCAGGAGTTAAAATTGGCATGTAGCAAAAGTAATGCTGTGGTTGGTATGGGAGATTTCAACATGCAGGTAGACTGGGAAAATCAGGTTGGTACTGGACCCCAAGAAAGAGACTTTGTAGAGTGCCTTCGTGATGGATTCTTAGAACAGCTTGTATTGGAGCCAGGGAGAAGGCAATTCTGGATTTAGTGTTATGTAATGAACCGGATTTGATAAAGGACCTTGAGATTAATGAGCCTTTAGAAGGCAGTGACCATAACATGGTCAGGTTTAATCTACAATTGGAGAGGGAGAAGGGTAGATCGGAGGTGTCAGTGTTGCAGTTGAATAAAGGGGACTATGGGGCCATGAGGGATGAACTGTCCAAAGTTGACTGGAATCACTAGCAGGGATGACAGTGGATCAAAAATGGAAGGTGTTTCAAGGAATAATACAGAACATGAAAACATAGAAACATAGAAAATAAGTGCAGGAATAGGCCATTCGGCCCTTCGAGCCTGCACGGCCATACAATATGATCATCCAACTCATGGATGATCATCCAACTCAGTATCCTGTACCTGCCTTCTCTCCATACCCCCTGATCCCTTTTTTCCACAAGGGCCACATCTAACTCCCTTTAAATATGGCCAATAAACTGGCCTCAACTACCTTCTGTGGCAGAGAATTCCACAGATTCACCACTCTCTGTGTGAAAATTTGTTTTCTCATCTCGGTCCTGAAAGACTTCCCCCTTATCCATAAACTGTGACCCTTTGTTCTGGACTTCCCCAACATCGGGAACAATCTTCCTGCATCTAGCCTGTACAACCTCTTAAGAATTTTGTATGTTTCTATAAGATGCCCCCTCAATCTTCTAAATTAGCTAGCAAGTACAAGCCAAGTCTATCCAGTCTTTCTTCATATGAAAGTCCTGCCATCCCAGGAATCAGTCTGGCGAACCTTCTCTGTACTCCCTCTATGGCAAGAATGTCGTTCCTCAGATTCAGAGACCAAAACTGTACACAATACTCCAGGTGTGGTGTCACCAAGGCCCTGTACAACTGCAGTAGAACACCATGCTCAAATCCTTTTGCTATGAATGCTGACATGCCATTCACTTTCTTCACTGCCTGCTGCACCTGCATGCCTACTTTCAATGACTGGTGCACCATGACACCCAGGTCTCGTTGCATCTCCCCTTTTCCTAATCGGCCACCATTCAGATAATAGTCTACATTCCTGTTCTTGCCACCAAAGTGGATAACCTCACATTTATCCACATTATACTGCATCAGCCATGCATTTGCCCACTCACCCAACCTATCCGTCACCTTGCAGCCTCCAAGCATCCTCCTCACAGCTAACACTGCCCCCCAGCTTTGTGTCATCCGCAAACTTGGAAATGTTGCATTCAATTCCCTCCTCCAAATCATTAATATATATAGAAGGTGCAGGATCAGTTCATTCCTAGGAGGAAGAAAGATTCCAAGGGGAGAAAGGGACGACCGTGGCTGACAAGGGACGTCAGGGACAGTATAACAATTAAAGCAAAGAAATACAATGTAGCAAAGATGAACGGGAAGCAAGAGGATTGGGTAATGTTTAAAGAACAACAGAAGATAACCAAAAAGACAATACAGGGAGAAAAGATGAGGTACGGAGGTAAGATAGCCAAGAATATAAAGCAAGATAGTAAAAGCTTCTTTAGGTATGTGAAGAGGAAAAAATTAGTTAAGACCAAAATTGGACCCTTGAAGACCGAAAAAGGTGAATTTATTATGGGGAGCAAGGAAATGGCAGATGAGTTGAGTACTTTGGATCTGCCTTCACTAAGGAGGACACAAACAATCTTCCTGATATAGTAGTGGCCAGAGGATCTGGGGTGACGGACGAGCTGAAGGAAATCCACATTAGGCAGGAAATGGTGTTGGATAGACTGATGGGACTAAAAGCTGATAAATCCCCAGGGCCTGATGGTCTGCATCCCAGGGTACTTAAGGAAGTGGCTCTAGAAATTGTGGATGCATTGGTGATAATTTTCCAATGCTCTCTAGATATAGGATCAGTTCCTGTAGATTGGAGGGTAGCTAATGTTATCCCACTTTTTAAGAAAGGCGGGAGAGCGAAAACAGGGAATTATAGACAAGTTAGCCTGACATTGGTGGTGGGGAAGATGCTGAAGTCAATTATAATAGATGAAATAGCCGAACATTTGGATAGCAGTAACAGGATCGTTCCAAGTCAGCAGTGATTTACGAAGGGGAAATGATGCTTCACTAATCTTCTGGAATTTTTTGAAGATGTAACTAGGAAAATGGACATGGTAGAGCCAGTGGATGTAGTGTACTTAGACTTTCAGAAAGCATTTGATAAGGTCCCACACAGGAGATTATTGGGCAAAATTAGGGCACATGGTATTGGCGGTAGAGTGCTGACATGGATCGAGAAGTGGTTGGCAGACTGGAAACAAAGAGTAGGGATTAACAAGTCCCTTTCGTGGGGTACCGCAAGGCTCGGAGCTGGGACCGCAGCTATTTACAATATACATCAATGATTTCGATGAAGGGATTCAAAGTAACATAAGCAAATTTGCGGATGACACAAAGCTGGGTGGCAGTGTGAACTGTGAGGAGAATGCTATGAGAATGCAGGGTGACTTGGACAGGTTGGGGGAGTGGGCAGATGCTGGCAGATGAAGTTTAATGCGAATAAATGTGAGGTTATCCTCTTTGGTAGCAAAAACAGGAAGGCAGATTACTATCTAAATGGCATCAAGTTGGGAAAGGGGGAAGTACAATGGGATCTGTGGGTCCTTGTACATCAGTCTATGAAAGTAAGCATGCAGGTACAGCAGGCAGTGAAGAAAGTGAATGGCATGTTGGCCTTTATAACAAGAGGAATCGAATATAGGAACAAAGAGGTCTTTCTGCAGTTGTACAGAGCCCTAGTGTGACCACACCTGGTGTATTGTGTGCAGTTTTGGTCCCTTAATTTGAGGAAGGACATTCTTGCTATTGAGGGAGTGCAGCATAGGTTAGGTAATTCTCAGGATGGCGGGACTGTCATATGCTGAGAGAATGGAGCAGCTGGGCTTGTACACTCTGGAGTTTAGAAGGGTGAGAGGGAATCTCATTGAAACATATAAGATTGTTAAGGGTTTGGACACTAGAAGCAGCAAACATGTTCCAGATGTTGGGGGAGTTCAGAACCAGGGGCCACAGTTTAAGAATGTAGTAAGCCATTTAGAATGGAGATGAGGAAACACTTTTTCTCACAGAGAGTGGTGAGTGTGGTATTCTCTGCCTCAGAAGGCGGTGGAGGCGGGTTCTCTGAATGCTTTCAAGAGAGAGCTAGGTAGGGCTCTTAAAAATAGTGGAGTCAGGGGATATGGGGAGAAGGCAGGAATGGGGTACCGATTGAAGATGATCAGCCATGATCACATTGAATGGCGGTGCTGGCTCGAAGGGCCGAATAACCTATTTCTGCACCTATTGTCTATTGTCTATCTGAGATCTCTACCAACTAAAGTCTGCTGCCCTTCCTCCAATGGGGAGATTTGCTTAACAGTGGAATCCATCATTCGTCTTGACATTGACTACTTCAGGCTTCCAGTGCTGCCAAAGTAGCAGAGACAATGTACCAGTGACCAAGGACTGTAAGTCTTGTGTGGCACCATAACTTTGGTTGAATGCACACTACTCACTTGTGCTCTGGAGTTAAGATCAATAAGATTGGTAGATGGTCCTTGATGAACAATTGACACAAGGTCAATTTATCAATGCAAAACACAGAGCGCTGGAGTCAATTAATGGTTTAGGCGGGATTTGTGGTGGGATTGGATAGGCGACAGGATCATCTCAGGCTGGGGCCCTTGTTCAGGCTGAAGAAACCATTAGATCTGCAGTCAAGGTGCATAGAGTTGCACAAAACATTGCTTAAGGTTATACATCAGCTGCAAATTGGGTATTAAATCCAGGAAAAGGCACAGTTGAAATGGCAATAATGAACTGTCAATAGTTCAACAGTCCTTTGCCTTGAGAAAGCATGGGAACATACACATTTGTGTGTTAGGTTTTTTCATTTCAGCAAAAGAGTATAAAATGTTTTCAGTTTTAAAAAGAGAACCATCAATATCCCTTTTGGAACAATGCATTGCAAACATCTCTATCCTGACTTTGGGTGCTTCTGTGTGGAATTTGTACGTTCTCCCTGTGTTTCCTCCGGGTTCTTCAGTTTCCTCACACATCCCAAAGATGTACGTTTGTAGGTTAGTTGGCCTTTATAAATTCCCCCCAGTGTGTAGGGAATTGATGAGAAAGTGAGATAACATGGAACTAGTGAAAACGGTTTATTGATGGTCATGGGCTGGGTGGGCTGAAGGCCTTGTTTCCATTCTGAATCTCTAAATTGAATTAAATTAAACTAAACTAAACAAAACTAAACTAATTGTAGGTATTGCAAATAGTTCAGAACAAGCCAGACCCACACTTAATTTGTTTTCTCAATCATTGACAATCACTGATCATGAAGATATTACACGGCCCAGAGATTTTAGCTGTGTGATCTAGATTGTCTCTTACGATGGAGCAGCCTTCATCATTCTGAATCTTTTCACATCTTTTATTTTTCTGCTTCCAAAATCTCGATAATTTAAATAAAGGAATACCAAGGAAGCGCCACACAATATAACAGGCATTAAAGGTAAAATATTTCTGCAGTCATTCAGTCAACTGGAAGCACAATGTGGTACAACAGTTGAATTTACCCAAGGACCTTGAAGCATTCGACCATGCTGTATTAATTTAAATAACTAAAGGGTAATTTCAGGGAGGAGGAGCTGGTCATAGTTGGAATTAACTCCTCTTGTAGTACTGCTTCCATTGTGTGAGTATGGATTATGTTTATTTTGTTTAGCTTATAACCCAAAATACAACTGAGAGTGGCACAGAGATACAGCAGGTGGAGCTGCTGCCTCAGCACTCGAGAGCCAGGCTCGATCCTGACCTCGGGTGCTGTCTGTTTGGAGTTTGCATATTCTCCCTGTGACCATGTGGGTTTCCTTCAGGTGCTTTGGTTTCCTCCCACGTCCCAAAGACATGCGGTTTGTAGGAAAAGTAGTCTCTGTAAATTGCCCCTTATGTGCAGGGAATGGATGAGAAAGTGGAATAACAGATCTGGTGTGAACAGGTGATCGATGGCCAATGTGGACTCAGCTGAAAGGCCAGTTTCCATGCTGTATCTCTCTAAAGAAAGACACAAAATGCTGGAATAACAGCAGGTCAGGCAGCATCTCTAGAGAAAAAGGAATAAATGAACTTTCAGGTCGAGACCCTACATCAGACTGAGAGTCAGGGAGGGGGAAACTAGAGGTATGAGAAGGTACAGAACAAAGCAGAGCCTTCATCGATGACTCAGGAAGGGTGGAGCGCACAATGGTCCATTGTTGCCTGGGGACGAGGTGATAACGAAGAGATACAAACGGCAAAATTAGCAAGAGGCCTGGAGCGGGGAAGGGATAGATAGAGAGGGAATGTAAGGGTTTCTTGAAGTTAGATAAATCAATATTCATGCCGTTGAGTTGTAAGCTCGCTAAATTCTATACAACTTAGTATTGCAGTATTTGTACAAATACTGGCTCAGAAGATGGAGTCTAATTGGACTTTTTACTTGTCTTGGGGACACTAAATTTTGGTGACAACTAATGTTCATCTTTTCATTTCCCTAAATGTTAAAGTGAATGGAAAAGGACAATTGGTCGAGGTGTTAACAAATGCCGGTCCCCGTCCTCCAACCCTTTCATCCTGACTCCCACCATGTGTAATAACTAGGATTGGCCCTCATGTTGCAAAAGGCAGCAATAGTTTGTATTACAGCAACTCTGGATGACCCGCTGAGTTACTCCAGCATTTTGTATCTATTTTTGATGTAAACCAGCTTCTGCAGTTCCTTAGTTTTGTATGACGACAGGATGAATGGGGTGGAGGATCTGAACTATCTCCCTCATCTGTACTTATCTCTGGAAAGAACCAGCAAAGAAAGCCAGGCACCCCAACCACAACACCACCACATGCATCTTGACAAACAGTATTGGACAGCAGTAATGTTTGAATCAATGAGCAGTGAAAAAAAAAGGTGACAGGTTTCACGGAGTTATGGTACAGATGGGAAATTTAGCCTATCTGGGGAAGGACAAATGAGACATTTGATGCAAATTGTTGATGGATAATGATAATGACCGTATTTACAGTAAATGTTCCGCTGAGTTACTCCAGCATTTTGTGTCTACCTTCAATTTAAACCAGCATCTGCATTTCGTTGTCTCTGTACTGTACACTGACAATGACAATTAAAGTTGAATCTGAATCTGAATCTGATTCCTACACATTTTGTCCGTCCACTGCAAAATCTCCTCAAGGTATTACTTTGAAGACGTTCTCCTCCTCTCTCCAACAAGAGTGCAACAACATCCTCTCTCGCTGCTCCCCCTCTGTGATTCCTCCTTCCCACTGACTCTATGACCATGTCTGAACCCAGACCCAGAGATGCTGCCTGTCCCTCTGAGTTACTCCAGCATTCTGTGTCTACCATATATAAATGTGTTCTCCTCTCAATTAAATGAAAATATATTGTGTAATTGATCATTTTACAGGTGTTCTTGCACTGAAGGGCTCTGTAGGACAATTCCGTTCAATCTGGGAAGCCATACTCAATGGGGTGCCTTCCTCACATAAAAGATATTTCCAATATTCTTTGTAAGTTTGATCTCACATCTTAAACACTATGTTTTCTAGTCAGTCTATTAAGGTCGCTTTAATCTTGTCTCCGTGGGAAGAATACTCAAATTGTTTTCTCAAGCTTGGATTGTCTTCATAAGTTGTAAGAGCAGAAACAGGCCATTCAGCCCATCAAGTCTACTTCTCTGGAATGCTGGAGGCTGAAGGAGCGACCTGAGAGAAGTACATAAAATTATGAGAGGTATAAGTAGCATAGACAGTCAGAACCTTTTTTCCCAGGGTAGAAATGTCAATGATTAGAGGGACTAATGGCTTTCAGGTGAGAGGGCAAAGATTGTGCAGAGGCAATAGACAGAGGGTGGTGTGTGCCTGAGTGGAGACAGATACTGTATGATGGTGGTAAGAGAGTTATAGAGAGGCTTTTGGATATGCATGGAATGGAGGAGAATGAACCATGTGCAGGCAGATGAGGTTAGTTTAACTTGGCATCGCCTTCGGTAGAGTCATTATGCGCTAAAGGTCCTGTTTCTGTGCTGTTCTGTTCCAATGTTCTTTGTTCTAATATGTATGAAGATGGAAGATAAGAACATACAAAATTGATAACACAGCAGTGCATCTGGCTATTAGTAAGATGATGATCAGTCCTGGATTAAATCTCCTTTCCAGCAGGGACCTCTGCAGCCAGTTAGCCAACTTAAATGCAGCAAAGGACATATAGTGCCACATCAAACAATGACATTAGTATTAATCAATTGCAATTAGTTCAAATAACTCAAAGATCCAATATGTAGTTTTAAACAAACTCATTAACTCTTTACTTACTTGACTGCGTTAAACTTCCAAAACTCATTAACTCTATTCATATATTATTTGTTCTATAATTCCTGGCTAGGTTTCAATGGGAGTTTAGTTTACCAAGGTGCAGTGAAACGCTTTTGTTCCATGCTAACCAGTCAGCGGAAAGACAATTCATGATTACAATCAAGCCATCTGTAGTGCATTGAGCCATCCATAGTACCTGTACTTTCTTGTGGAGAATTCTTCTCCTAGTCAGAGACTGAGTCTTGTCTGTAGTTGCTGGCCTCCAGAGTTATTGCTATTGGTCATCTCGAGAGGCACGTTTTCATGGAAAAGGTGATGGTGTGGGTGTATGGAACGAGCTGCCGGAGGAGGTAGTTGGGGCATAGACTATTGCAACATTTAAGAAGCAATTAGACAGGTACATGGGCATAACAAGTTTATGGGATATGGGCCAA
The DNA here is from genome assembly GCF_028641065.1 of Leucoraja erinaceus. NCBI lineage: Eukaryota > Metazoa > Chordata > Chondrichthyes > Rajiformes > Rajidae > Leucoraja > Leucoraja erinaceus. Next base: position 2,940,778 of record NC_073402.1, on the reverse strand, counting down.
AGGCAGGCAGATGGGACTAGTGTAGATGGGACATTGTTGGTTGGTATGAGCAAGTTGGGCGGAAGGTCCTTTTCCACACGGTATCACTCTATGACTCTATGACTCTATCCCCCAACTCTTTCTGTCAGATCCCCCAAATCCCGTCAACTACATTGACGACTGCATCGGGGCTGCCTCCTGCACCCGCACAGAACTCGTTGATTTCATTAACTTCACCACTAACTTCCACCCTGCCCTCAAATTCACCTGAACTATCTCTGATATCTCTCTCCCCTGTCTTGATCTCTCTTGTCTCCATCACAGGAGACAGACTATTGACCGATGTCTACTACAAACCTACTGACTCCCCCAGTTACCTGGACTACACCGCTTCCCACCCTGCCTCTTGCAAAGGTGTTATCCTCTACTCTCCATTTCCTCATCTCAGCCGTACCAGCTCTCAAGGTGAGCATTTCCATTCACGGATATCCGTGATGTCCTCGCTCATTAGTAAACATGGTCTACCCTTTACTTGCATCTCCTGCATGTCCCGTAGTTCTGCTCTCACGCCCATTTCCGACAGAATAGGGCAGGTGTCAGAGGTTATGGGGAAAAGGCAGGAAATGGAGTCAGGAAGGAGAGATAGATTGGGCATGACTGAATGGCGGAGCAGACTTGGTTTAGTTTAGTTTAGTTTAGTTTAGTTTAGTTTAGTTTAGTTTAGTTTAGTTTAGTTTAGTTTAGTTTAGTTTAGTTTAGTTTAGTTTAGTGATACAGTGCGGAAATAGGCCCTTCGGCCCACTGGGTCCGCACCAACTAGCGATCCCCGCACATTAACACTAAATTAGATCAAGATACAAGATACATTTATTTGTCATGTACCAATTGGTACAGTGAAATGTGTAGTCACCATACAGCCATTCAAATAAAAACCCACTAGGGACAATTTTTACATTTACCAAGCCAATTAACCTACAAACCTGGACGTCTTTGGAGTGTGGGAGGAAACCGAAGATCTCAGAGAAAACCCACGCGGCTCATGGGAAGATCGTACAAACTCCTTACAAACAGCACCCGTAGTCAGGATCGAACCCGGGTCTCCGGCGCTGCATGCTGCAACTCTACAACTGCGCCACCATCACTGCCATATGGGCCAAATGGCCTAATTCTACTCCTATCACTTGTAAACTTATTAACTTATGAGCAGAAGTAATAAGGATATAATTCCCCAGGTCACATGATACAATATCTATCACTTCATGAGGATCTGGGGCTACTATTTATGGCAAATCATTCAGTTCTTGGTAAAACCTCCAAAGGTGTGTGACAGAGCCTAACCTTTTCCCCATGTGCCTCTCTCAGGGGAGTGGGACCATTGGGGATGTCCAGCTACTCATTCACAGTTGATGGTGCCCTAAACTGATCCTCCACCTCTGAAATACACTGGTACATTGTACATTTTAGCAGCCGTTCACCTTTAAACAGTGAAATTAGTTTGTACAAGAACAGTGGGACTTACCAGAAACACACTCAGCTTTTTGAATGCAATATTCTATCTCCATTGTAGGGGAACAGTGACTCTCATTTTGATTGATATGGGAACAGACACCCTTAAGAAATTCAGTTCGACCTGAAATTGTCAGCTGTGCCATAGCAAAGCAGTTTTAGTGCATTTTCTAGCTTTTATATGAATTAAATCAATTAATTTGCTTCAATCTGCTGCGTGAGAGATTAGTGAATGCATTGACCTTAAATGATCATTGGCTGTGTCTGTTTCAATAGGACGTTGACCACCTAATATTAGCAAGTTCAACCTAATTTAATATCAATCATGCATCAATCTTTGGCATGTTGCTCATTCATCATGCCATTCGATGCACGATCACTAATGTCGACTGCTCATTAGAATTTTCCAATGTACTGTATCTGTAGACTACAGAAGCAATACAATCTGGCAATATGATGAATGATCTGTTACACTTACAGGTGCACCTCCAAAGATTCATATCATCATTTTAAAATCTACTAAACTATCAATAATGAATTCCAAGCGTCAATGTCCGAGGCATTCTCTTTTGGTTATAGAGTGATCATTAGGAGGGGTAAATGAATGTAATATATTATTCAGAGACACAAGCTTGTGCAAAATAAATGCATCTTGACAGCTGCGGGAGGCGCCCCCTGGGGCACGAAGGCTGAAGGTGGCCAGGTGAGAAGTGGGAGGCCAGTCCGCTGGTCGATCCGGATGGAGGCGACGCCTGCAATGTTCCTTTATGAAAGAAGTAATTAAGAGAGAGTTAGATATATCTCTTTGGGCTAACAGAATTATCGGGAGCTCGCAGGTCCCTGGTGGGAGACCAATTTCAGAGAGCTTGATTTTATGAGGAGTTACAATGAGCGATTACGTGCCCACCGCTCCCACCCTCATACTATATTGACCTCGGAAGTGCTCAGAATGTTTTTGAAATGCTAGCGTGCGTCGAGCAAAGTTCTCGGCAGTTCTCGGGAAACCTGAACCGAGGCGCGAGCGGGGAAAGCGATTGTCGACCAAAGGAGCGCTGGTTGGGCCCAAGCAGCCTGGGCGGGCTTGTGGGAGTGCTTCGACCAAAGCTCTCGGCAGCTCTCCGGTGCTCCTCGGCAGCTCTCAGTTGCTCTCGGGAAACCCGAGCCGAGGCGCAAGCGTAGAAAACAGTGTGCAGCGGGCCGCAAGGAGCAGACCCATTGTGACGTCATGAGCTCGTTAAATTTAAGAAAGATTTCAGATTTGTGAACAATTTTAATAAATAACAGGAAATAATGAATACAATTTTCAGATAAGGCAAATTTTGACATCTCTATCAGAATATCTTAAATCCCTACCAGAATATGTACAAATCTCACCTAGCGCATCGTGTGTTTGAGGAGATGTGAATCACAGACAAACACACAAATACACAATTAATAAATCCACATCCAAGATTAGTGTTTTATAATTATAGAGATAAACTGGGTAGAAAGCAGAAACAGGATACCGATTTTGGATGATCAGCCATGATCTATTGAATGGCTCAAGGGGCGAATAGCCTACTCCTGTACCTATTTTCTTAGTTTCTATGTTTATGGCCAGCTGCAGTTTGGACTGGAAAATAGTGCCAAAACCTGACGACTCCTGTATATGGACTCAGTGGGCTGTTTCTATACACTTTGTACTTAAACTGAGATTGTACTTAGGTCATACTTATGTCATACAGTCACAGTGTGGAAACAGGCCCTTCGGCCCAACCAGCCAACATGTCCCATCTACACTAGTCCCACCTGCCCGCGTTTAGTCCATATCACTCCAAACCTGTCCTATCCTTGTACCTGTCTAACTGTTTCTTAAACATTGGGATACCCTTTGCCTCAACTAACTCCTTTAGTTGAAAGATACAGCATGGAAACAGGCCCTTCAGCCCACTGGGTCCGCGTTGACCAGCGATCCCCACACATTAACACTATCCTACACCCACTAGGGACAATTTTTACATTTACCAAGCCAATGAACCTACAAACCTGTACGGCTTTGGAATGTGGGAAGAATCCAAAGATCTCGGAGAAAACCCACGCAGGACATGGAGAAAACATACAAACTCCGGACAAGCAACCCCCATAATCGGCATCGAACCCAGGTATCCTGCACTACATTGGCTGTAAGGCAGCAACTCCACCACTGCGCCACTGTGACTGCCCTCTGGCAGCATGTTCCATACACCCACCACCATTTGTGTGAAAAAGTTATCCCTCAGATGCCTATTAAATCTTTTCCCCTTCACCTTAAACCTCTGTCCTCTGGTCCTCGATTCACCTACTCTGGGCACAAAACTCTGTAAATCTACCTGTCTATTCCTCTCATGATCTTATACACCTCTATAAGATTACCCCTCATCCTCTAGCTCTGCAATAAATAGTCCCAGCCCACTCAACATCTCCCTGCAGCTTAGACCTTCTAGCCCTGACAATATCCTTGTCAATCATTTCTGAACCTTTTTCAGCTTGACAATCATGTATGGTAATAATTTGCTGAACTGTACACTAAAAAAGAATTTCACTGTACCTTGCCACATGTGATATTAAAGAACAATTGAACCATTGAACCATTTGGCAGAAAAACATGTGGTGAAGAAAATGTTACTTTGCAACTGTGAACAGTTATGTCCTCGAGTGTACTCCCTAAACTGGTAATGTTCTGGAAATTGTTATGGAAGAGAGAGGGGAGGAAGCGAGAGGGGTGAGAGAGAGTGGGGGAAGAGGAGAAAGGTGCCTTCCCCTAATTCATCATATAAAGGTGCCCTCCCCTAAATCCCCCTCCCATTTAAATGCCCTCCACTAAACCATATTTAAAGGTGCCCTCCCCTGAATGCCCCCCCGTTTTAGGCACCCTCCCTATCCAATATATAGCGCCATCTAGCTAGCTATGTAGTATCCAGTATGTAGCTCAGTCCAGCTAGCTACCTACCTATCCAGTATGTAGCCATCTAGCAACCTTCATAACTATCCAGTATGTAGCCAGTCTAGCTAGCTATGTCGCTAGTCCTCGCTGTCCAATGTAGCTCAGTCTAGCTATCTAACTAACCATCCAGTATGTAGCTCTCTAGCTAGCTACCTAGCTTTAAAGTATGTAGCTCAGTCTAGCATGATACCTTGCCATCCAGTATGTAGCCATCTAGCAAGCTACCTAGTTATCCTGTAGCTCAGTGCAGCTAGCTACCTAGCTACCAGTGTGTAGCCATCGAGCTGGCTCCAGATTGTGATCATGTTTTGTCTTTCTACTAACTGGTTTGCATGCAACTAAAGCTTTTCACTCTACCTTGGTACATTTGACAATAAACGTAGGGTATGAAGGGGAAAGAATTATATCAATTTCTCTCTTTACTTCTGTCTCTCTAGATGTGAACCTGAGTGTATCTATGTTCATCCAAGTGCAGCAATTGGTTAATAAGGACAATGAAACTGTTCAGATTTTATCCATCACTGGTTGCAAGTTGGCTCTTGGTAACCACATGTGCATGGCAACAAATTTCATCACGATAGTCAATTAGTCAATAACCATCAAAGAAAACATTCAATAGTCAATTAGTCAATAACCATAGATAATTTTCAAGAGGATTTAGTTTGAACAAACACAATATGTTTTTTTGTGTTATAATTCTATACGTTTGGGTTCATTATATAATTATGAAAGAGGGATATAGAAAAATAAAACTTGTTTTTGATGACTTTCTTTAGAGGGAATGTTAGAGAGGAAGGCATAAGGGGTGGAGGAGTTGCACTACTAATTAGATAGACTATCACAACGATGATTTATGTGGATTGTTGTAACAACAGTCCGGTTGTTGTTGTGAATCTTCAATTGTTGTTACTCGATATTGTAATGCACCATTATAGGTCTCTCCCCTAAATCTCCATTTACATATGCCTAATTCACCATTTAAAGGTGCCCTCCCCTAATTCACCATTTAAAGGTGCCCTCCCCTAATTCACAATTTACAGGTGCCCTCCCCTAAATCCCTCCCATATATGGGCATTCAGTATATGAGGCTAGCTATGTAGATATCCAGCAGGTAGCACATTCTCGGTGAGATTGTTAGATTACTAGCTATCCAGTATGTAATCAAGCTAGCCACCTAGCTGTCCAGTATGTAGTCATCTAGCTAGCCACCTAGCCACCTAACTTCCGGCATAGAGCTCAGAGCTAGCTATCCAGCTATCTGGCTATCGATATGTAGCTCAGTCTAGTTAGCTATCCAGCTATCCAGCTGTACAGCATATAGCCATCGAGCTAGCTACCTACCTAGCTCTCCCCCAACATCGGGAACATGTGTCCTGCCTCTAGCATGTCCAAACCCTTAACAATCTTAGATGTTTCAATGAGATTCCTCTCATCCTTCTAAACACCAGTGAACAAGCCCAGCGGCTCCATTCGATCAGCATATAACAGTCCTGCCAATTAACCTTGTAAACTTACGCTGCACTCCCTCAATAGCAAGAAAGTCCTTCCTCAAATTAGGGGACCAAAACTGCACACAATACTCCAGGTGCGGTCTCACTAGGGCTCTGTACAACTGCAGAAGGACCTCTTTGCTCCTATATTCGGTTCCTCTTGTTATAAAGGTCAACATGTCATTTGCTTTCTTCACTGTCCGCTGTACCTGCATGCTTACTGATGTACAAGGACCCCCAGATCCCGTCGTACTTCCCCTTTTCCCAATGACGCCATTTAGATTGTAATCTGCCTTCCTGATTTTGCTACCAAAGTGGATAACCTCACATTTATCCACATTAAACTTCATCTGCCATGCATCTGCCCACTTCCCCAACCTCTCCCCCACACCACCCCCCCCCACACACCCCACACACAACCCAATCCCACATCCCCTCCCCCCACACAACCCCCCTCCCCCACAAACACCCCCACACCACCCCCCCCCCCCCACCACCACCACCCTCCTCCACCACACCCCCCTCAATCCTCGCACACCCCCCTCCCCCACAACTCCCCACCAGCCCCCAACAGGCCTCGCCTGAAGCCGTCCCCGACCCCGACCCCGGCTACAGAACGCTCCTGCCAGTGCATTGGGGGAACAGGTGGGTGGTAGAATATTGCATTGTGGAATGGGTTGTGTTGGGGGACCAGCCCTCCCCTGTGACACCTTGTTCCCCCACCCCCCCCCCTCAAACTCACACCCCCCCTCCCTCTCTGCCCCCACTCCCTCTCTGCCCCCCTCCCACTGCCTCTCTGCACCACCCCCTCTGCCTCTACCCTCGGCCTCTGCCCTCTGCCCTCCCTCTGCCCCTCCCCTCTCTCTGCCCCTTCCCTGTCTAGCCGCGCCTGCCAGTTGGCTCTGCATGAGTGGATAGAGCGGGGATGGGTAAAAGTAGTGAATGAATAATCTATATCTAATATAAAACTCTGATCTTGGATGTTTACTTGTGTGTTTGCTTGCTTGCACTTTTTATTTGATTCACATCTCCTCGAAAACCTGACATGGTAACGGTGACATTTTTACATATTCCGGTAGAGATTTACCTCATGATTAGCCTGTGGGACCCGTTGGGTCCCAGCAGCTCACGGACGGGCTGGTTACCCAACGCAATATTACACCTCTTCACCAAACAATTCAGTCACTGAGGCCAGGCAGCTCAGTCACTGAGGCGTGGCAGTACAGTCACTGGGACCTGGCAGGCTGGCAGATGAGAAACTGCCAGAAATTCTGCCCAAAACAGGTGACAGACGGTGAGAGAGAAGGGGGAGAGGGTGGACTGAATGGATTATTGGGCTGGCAGTTCAGTCACTCATGCCTGGTACGCTGGCAGTTCACTCAGTCACCCATCCTCCCTTCACCCCCCCACTGCTCCTTGTCATTCCCCTCCCCTCACGCATTCAGTGCATCTCCCCACAACCTCCCCCCATGCACTCTTAGTGGCTCTCCCACGGAGCAGCCATTTCTGCCCATTAGCTTGCCATTGTGATGAAGAACACAGAGGCATCAAAAGTGCAAAAAGGATTTATTAAAGTTTAAAATGTGAATGACTCTTAAAATATAAGAACAATTTAAATGTTAAAGATGAGAATTATTAAGTTATTTCTTGATGTGTCTCTTGTTGTGTTCTGCTGCTCACTGCCTCTTGATGACTAATTCCTGTTGATAAAAAGAGACAATTTTAATATAGAGAGATTCAGCGGTCAAATTTTAAGAAAGAAAATCTGAGAATTTATCTCAGAAGTCATCATTCAACGAAGCATGCGTTCCCCCAATGACAATATTGTTGGCCGATGTTCCATCCTTCAGGAAAACTTTGACATTTCCCTTCATCTTTTCTCGGCTAAGAGCCACATATATTTGTCCAAATGCATAGTGTGTAAAATGAATAATAATAATAATAATAATAATACATTTTATTTAATGGGCGCCTTTCAGACATCTCAAGGACACCTTACATAGATTAATCGGAATAAAAACATATAATCGGAATAAAATAAGTAATAAAGACATCACAGAGACACAAATTAAAAACAGAATTCAATCCAAAAACAGAAAATCAAAAACACAATGTGAAGAGAGAGCAGCAGCAGCCAAAGCGCGCCAGTGTCCACTCTCTCTTCACGGCAGCCATCTAGGACACAGACTTACAGGATTACAATTAGACAAAAAAATCATCCCCCCACAGTGGATAGCACTATGGGGGAAGGCACAATGTCCAGTCCCTACCCCACATTCACCCCAAAGTTAGGCCTATTGAGGCCACCACAATTGCCTCTACGGAGGCCCGATGTCCCTGGCCGTTCTCACTGGGTGGTCTTGCCCCGGCGTCGGGAGAGTCCTTTCGGCAGCTGGGCCACCTGGAACGGCTGCTTCCTAGTCGGAGACCGCGGCTGCCGAAGCCGACAAGACGAATGATTCAAATGTTTAAAGCCCCCTGTAGAGGCTACTGGTGCTGAAGCAAAAATGTGCTTTAAATAATGTCCAACAAACACACTCACCATCTTGACGTCACCCTCTCGTTTCTTTCCACGAACCAGAAATGATGCACTCAGCGCCGGAAATGACGTCATCGGCGCCATCTTGCAACTAAGTGAAAATCACAGGATGAGCGCCAATTTTGAAATTAAACACAGTCCTGATCTAATAAAATGTTTATATCACGCTTTATCCATCAGAAAACTGTTGCAAGCAAGCCCTTTAAAAGCCAAGCTAATTGGGCAAACGGTTCGTAAGCCAACAAAACACATTTTCTGAAAGCCCTTTAATAGCCAAGCCAATTGGGCAAACACATTGCAAACCAACAAAACACATTTTCTGAGAGCCCTTTATAAAGCCAAAAAGCCAAATGGGCAAACACTTTGCAAGCCAACAAAACACAATCCCCCTTCCACATCGCCTCGATCCTCCACTCCCCTCTCTCCCTCCGCCTCTCGCCGCTGCTCTATTCCCCCTTTCTTCTCTCCCCGCACTCTCTCCTCCCGCTCTCTCCCCACCTCACTCCCCCATTACACTCCCCCATCTCTCTCTCTCCGCCATCTCTCTCCCCCCATCTCCCTCCCCTCAACCCCCTCTCCCCCTCTCTCTCTCTTCCTCCCCCTCTCTCTCCCTCCCTCCCCTCTCTCTCTCCCCCTCTCTCTCTCTCCCACTCTCTCCCCCTCTCTCTCCCCCACTCCCTCTCACTCTCCATCTCCCCCATCTCTCTCTCCCCATCTCCCCGTCACTCTCTCCGTGTATCTCTCTATCTCTCTCTCCCTCTCTCCTCTCCCTCTCCCCCCCTCTCTCTCTCTCCCCCTCTCTCCCTCTCTCCCCCCCTCTCTCTCTCTCTCTCTCTCTCTCTCCCTCTCTCCCCCTCTCTCTCCTCCCCCCTCCTTCCCTCTCCCCCTCTCCTCCCTCTCTCTCTCTCCCCTCTCCCCCTCTCTCTCTCTCTCCTCCCTCTCTCTCTCTCCCCCTCTCTCTCTCTCTCTCCACCCCCGCTCTCTACCCCCCTCTTAACTACATTCCATAAATGAATGGAGAAACACTGCAGTTCGCATCCCAACTGTTCATATCTTCCCCACAAGGCTAGCCAGAAACATGGCAGAATAACTTGTGAATATATCGTTGTTCCTTCATCATTATTGGATCCAAATTCTGGAACTCGCTACTGAATAATATTGTGATAAACTTCCATGAGAAGGAACCCAGCCCCATCCCCCTCCCACTCTCCACTTTTTTTATTTCTTTATTTCTTTTAAACATTTTAGTCTATTAAAAATGCATACTTGCTTCTTCTGTGCTTTATTTTGTATTTTAATCTTTAAACCTGGATATTCTTCTGTTATTGGGGCAGCATTGTGGCATAGAACTATTCCCTTACAACACCAAATACCTGGGTTCCATCCTGACTACGTGTGCTGTTTGTATGGAGTTTGTATGTTCTCCCCATGGCCCGCATGGGTTTTCTCCGAGAATGTTGGTTTCCTTCCACACTCCTAAGGCGTTTGTTGATTAATTTGCTTGGTATTAAAAAAACATTTTTAATTGTCCCTGGTGTGTGCAGGGTAGTGTTAACAATATGATACGATACGACTTTATTTATCCCAGGAAGGAAATTAATTTAATGCGCTGGGGATCGCTAGTCGGTGCGGACTCGGTGGGCCGAAGGACCTGTTTCCACGCTGTATCTCCAAACTAAACTATAAACTAAACTAAATATAAATATTTACTTTGGTGGTTGTGGCTAATAAGGCATCGTACTGATTGCATAGACAATAATCTAGTCCTTACGGCAATTTTCCCTAATATTTTCAGCATATAATAAATACAGCCTTGTCAACAGTGCTCAGATTCTTAAAGATGAATAAATAGAAAACTGTTGTTTAAAAAAATACAATAATCAGCGCAATTTTTATGCAATATAGTAGTTTAGTCTGAAAACAAAGATCCAAATGAATATTGATTGTAACTCTCTATCCATATTTCACTGAGGATAAGAATGATCTTGTTTAGTGAACGTTTTGGCTTCTGTCCTGTGTACTATATTGGTGTGAATATTGACTTATCTAACTTCAAGTAACGTTTGCCTTCCCTTGCTCTCCATCCTTCACCCGTTCCCAATTCTCCGACTAATCTGACTGTCCTCATTTACATTTTATCTCTGTTTGCTTTGTCGTTACTTTCTCCCAGCTAACAATGATCTATTCTACATTGTCCTTGATCTCCATCCCCTTTGTCTCGTTTTAACACCTTACATTTCCTTATCTCTGTGTCTCCCTCTCCCCTGACTCTCAGTCTGAAGAAGGTTCTCGATCCGAAACATCACCCATTCCTTCTACCCAGAGATGCTGCCTGTCCCGCTGAGTTACTCCAGCATTTTGAGCGTATCTTCGGTATAAACCAGCATCTGCAGTTTCTTCCAACAACAATACTGTTAAATCCGGTTTAGTAAGTAATGGATACCAGTCTTCCCCAACTGCTTGGTCTCCTTATCATCCACACATAGCCAGCCTTAATTATGTAGGATGTTTCAGAAGCTACTGCAGATGCTGGAAAACCGAAGGTAGACAAAAATTCTGGAGAAACTCAGCGGGTGCCGCAGCATCTATGGACCGAGGGAAATAGGCAACGTTTCGGGCCGAAAGTTTTGGCCTAAAACGTTGCCTATTTCCCTCGGTCCATAGATGCTGCCACACCCGCTGAGTTTCTCCAGCACTTTTGTCTACCTTATTTATGAAGGGCATTGTTACCATTACTGTTGCCTAGTTACTTTGGTTTTGCCTTCACTGGAATTCCATTTTGTTCTAATTTTAACTATCTCCTCCCCTCACCTAGTTCTTCAGTAAATACGGGAAAGATTTTGGCTCACAGGGATGGCACAGCAGTAGTAGACCTGCGGCTACACTGTGCCAGAGACCCGAGTTCAATCCTGATTACAGATGCAGTCTGCACAGAGTTTGTACGTTCTCCCTGTGACTGTGTGGGTTTTCTGTGGGTGATCTGGTTTCCTCCCACACTCCAAAGATGTGCAGGTTTGTAAGTTAATTCAATCTGTAAATTGTACCTTGTGTGCAGGATCGTGCTAGTGCTAGTGTAGGGGTGATCACTGGTCAGCACAGCACAGACTCGGTGGGTTGAATGGCCTTTTTTTCTGTGCTATATCTGTAAAATCTAACAGTAAATGGACTGCAATATGCTGTGTGAAGTTTGGGGGTGCATGGGATGGTAGTTGGGCTTTTGCTTATTGGATGATAGGACCGTTAGAAAATGTGTACCTTACCTGGTAATCCCAGACAGTAAGGTGCATCTTGTCTTCCATATTTATTGCTGCTCAGAATCTAATCAGCAGCCTTGGCTCTTTGCTTTCCTCCTCCTGCAGATCCAGATGTAGTCTCCATGTAACGATTTGCAAACTACAGGATATTACAACCACCCTGGAGATCCTGACAATAAAGATCTGCGCTGTGAAATTTGACCAAAGCCCTACCTGAAACCTAATACAGGTGCACAACCTTTTATCCGAAAGCCTTGGGACCAGACACTTGTCGGATTTCGGACATTTTCGGATTTCAGAATGGAAGATTTTTAGCGTAGATTAGGTAGGTAGCGCGGGCGGCTTGAAAAGTCTGGAGCAGCTGCCTCCTCCCCGGAGACCGGGAGAATCATTGCATAAATGTTAGTCAGTTAGTTTGGAGGTATTTTATGTGGTAGTGAAGGGGGAAACTTTAATTCTTAGTCCCCTACCTACCTGGTCGGCGACTCCCAACCTCGCGGAGCTGGGGGCTCCGTCCGGCCGCGGGCGGCGCCGGTTGTAGCTCCGACCCCGGCAACTTTACCCCTGGCTGCGCGGCTCCAAATCCAGCGACGCTCCGCGATGTTGTGTGTCGGCGGCCACAGCGCTCCGGAGCTTGCCGCACGGCGACCCGGTAAGGCATTGCTCGCGACGCCGCCGACTCCCAACATTCGCGGAGCTGGGGCGTCCGGCCGCGGGCGGCGCTGGATTTGGAGCGCCTCGCAGCCAGGGGTAGAGTTGCCGGGGTCGGAGCTACAACTGGCGCCGCCCGCAGCCCCAACGGCCACAGCGCTGCGGAGCTTACTGCACAGCGACCCGGTAAGGCATTGACCGCTCCCCGCCTCTCCGACCAGGTAGGGGACTAAGAATTAAAGTTTACCCCCTTCACCCCCCTTCACATAAAAGCCCTCCAAACTAACTGACTAACATTTAAGCAATGATTTACTGATGTTTAAGCGTCTCCCGGTCTCCAGGGAGGAGGCAGCCGCTACAGTAGTACAGACCTGGGTTGACCGTGGGTCGTTTTGGGTCAAGTTTGGCGCCAAACGCGAGCTTTGGTGCGCAGACGACATCTGGAAAAAATGGCCGGTTTTCGGAGCTTTTCGGTTTCTGGAACACCGGATAAAAGGTTGTGCACCTGTACATACAATTGGTCTTGTTAAACTTGGGCAGAAGATGTTCACCCATCCAAACTTTCCCATGCATAAGAAATTTAAGGTGTGGGATGATGCAATGGTGCATCTGATTGAGATTTAAGTTCCATTGCATTGGACTTGATTAGGTTTTTCACTGATATCACCGTCCATGTTGTAATTGGTAACTCCATTTCGAAGAGCAGGTTGTTAAGTGTGCCTGAGAATACAAGGTGATCAGTGAGGCTGGAATGCCTTTGGTGTGCATTACAACAGCTGTCCAGTGGTTATGGAGTGGAAGATGAGTTGTCATCATCATTGTTGGAGACCCCGCCAAGTGAAGCATCATTGTTCTTTTGGTCAGTTCTTTGGCTTGTCCCTCCATGTGGAGGTCTACGCGTGACAGCATTTAAGGTGGGGAGACTGGTGCATGGATAGCCACCACAGGGTCCTTAGAGTTGTAGAGTCATAGTGTCATACAACATGGGATAAGGCCCTTTGGCCCATCTTAACTATGCAACCAACATGCCCCAACTTCATACTCCCCTTTTGCGTTTAGCCCATACCCCTCTAAACCTATCCTATCAATGCACCTGTCCAAATGTTTTTAACATTGTGATACTACATGCCACAACTACCTCCTCTGACGGAATGTTTCATATATTCCCCACCCTCTGTTAAACGTTAGACCTCAGGTTCCTATTAAATCTTTCTCCCCTCACCTTAAAACTGGTTCTCTGGTTATTGATAGCCCTACTCTGGGTATGACAGTTCATTTACCCAGTCTATTCCTCTCATGATCTTATACACTTCCATAAGATCACCCCTCATCCTCTGTCACTCTAATGAATATGGTCCAAGCCTGCTCAACCTCTCGTTGTAGACAAGGCCCCCCAAGTACTAGCAACATCCTCGTATGTCTTCTCTTCACCCTTTCCAACTTAACAACATCATACCTATAACAGGGTGACCAAAACTGAACACAATACTCAGCCTCACCAATGTCATGTACAACTGTATCATGACCTACAGTATACTGTGTTCTATGACTGATGAAGGCCATTGTGCCGAAACGCTTCTTGACCACCCTATTAAACTGTGACACCACTTTCAAGAAACTATGCACCTGGACACCTAGGTCCTTGTGCTACACAACTCTCCCTAGAGCCCTGCCATTCACTGTCCTTGCCAGAGACAGGTCTAGGTCTACATAGCATGGACTACACGATGGTTGGGATCCCTCTCTGCTGCAGTCTTTTTTCTGACCTGAGCCCTACCTGAAACAAATACATACGGTTGGTCTCATTGAACTTGGGCCGAAGGTGTTCACCCATCGTAACTTTCCCATGCATAAAGAGATTTAATGCAAATGAGGGCAGTCAGACTAGTCAGAGAATTGGGAAGGGAGGAGAGATGGAAAGAGAGGGAAGACATAGGTTACTTGAAGTTAGAGAAGTCAATATTCACACCGATATAGTACACTGGACAGAAGGCAAAACGTTCCCAAGTTCCTGCTGGCCAGCCACCGCCCTCCACCTGTTTCACCCTTGAGATCTTCTTCTTGGTTTATGCTTTGATGGGAACGCCCCCTTCACCTGCCTGGCATAACTGACTCTGCCTAGAGCACAGCTCAAGACAGTTTCGCTCTCAAGATCTTCGGCACAGGCAAACTACTTCACCACGGAAAGCCGGGGAATTTGGTTGTCATATGCATGCAGTCAATGCAATGTACAATGCAATCCCAACTTCTTGGCATCTTTTCAGCTGCCTTAGTTGAAAGGCACTCAATCAAATACCTGATGTATTTGTTGTGTTTTAAATGAGACAAGACTGAGTGCAGACCCGTTGGGTCGGTTTCCCCAACAGCGTTTGGGGGGGGGGGGGGGGGGGGGCTGAGGCATCACACTCACATTAACCACCCCCCAAACACACAGGTGGGGGGAGGGGGGGGTGAGAAGAAGGGAGGGAGGGGAGATGAGGAGGAGGGGAACGGGAGGCAGAGTGGAGGGGGAAGGGGGGAGGGGTGAAGTGGAAGAGAGGGAGGAGAGAGGGATGGGGAGGGGAGAGAGTGATGTGGGGGGGAGGGATGGGGATGGAGAGGAGGAGAGGGAGGGGTAAGAGTGTGGAGGGAGGGGGAACAGTGTGGAGGGAGGGGGAGAGAGGTGGGGGTAGAGGGGGGAAAGAGTGGGGAGGGATAGTGGGAGGCGGGAGAGGTGGAAGAGTGGGGAGGGTCAGAGGTGTGTAAAATGTTTTTCTCATCTCGGTCCTAGAAGATTTCCCCCTTATCCTTAAACTGTGACCCCTTGTTCTGGACTTCCCCAACATCAGTTTCTATAAGATCCCCCCTCAATCTTCTAAAATCTAGCGAGTACAAGCCGAGTCTATCCAGTCTTTCTTCATGTGAAAGTCCTGACATCTCAGGAATCAGTCTGGTGAACCTTCTCTGTACTCCCTCTATGGCAAGAATGTCTTTGAGCATTGGGCATTGTGACATCACACAATGGAACGTTCATCATGGGCTGGGGCTCCTGCAAAGGCATATGTAAATGCATCCATTCCGATTGGACATTTGTGAACATTGGGCACTGTGACATCACACGATGGAACGAATCAAAATGAAGAAAGGCAGCCGGTAGCCGGACGGACGGTCGGCAGGCGACAGGCACACAGTTTTATATATTAACTAGACCAACTGCAGACCCATTGGGTCTATTTCCCCAACGGTGTATGCGGGGCGGGGGGGGGGGGGGGGGGGGGTTGAGAAGAGGGGAGGGAGGGGAGAGGAGGAGGATGAAACGGGATAGATTTGGGAGGGAAAGAGAACGGGGTAGGGGGTGAGAGAGATGTGGGGGAGGGGGGGATGGGGAGGGAGGGGAGGAGGGAGGGAGGGGGAGAGGGGTGGGGGTATAGAGGGGAAAGAGTGGGGAGGGAGAGTGGAGAGGAAGGGAGAGAGAAGTGGAAGAGTGGAGAGGGAGGAGGTGAGGGGTAGGGGAAGTGATGGAAGAGGGACAGAGGGACAGAGAGAAGGGGGGTGGGGTAGAGAGGGGGGGGGTGGAGGGGAGAGGGGGATGGGGTAGAGAGGGAGGGGTGGGGAGAGAGGGATGAGAGAGAGAGAGGGGAGAGGAGAGGGAGAGAAGAGGGAGAGAGGGAGGAAGAGTGGGGAGGGGGGGAGGGGTGGAGGGGTAGCAGGAGTGGTCGAAGAGGGACGGGGGAGTGGTGGAAGAGGGACAGGGGGGTAGGGGAAGGGGTGGGGGAGAGAGGGGAAAGTAGGGGAAGAGAGAGGGGGGGGGGGAGGGAGAGGGAGTGGTAGGGGGAGTGGTGGAAGAGTGACAGAAGGGTTGGGGGAAGCGGGCGGGGGAGAGAGGGAAGGGGGTTGGGTAGATTGGGATGGGTGGGAGAGGGAGAGGGGTGAGGAGAGGGAAACATAGAACCATAGAAATTAAGTGCAGGAATAGGCCATTCGGCCCTTCGAGCCTGCACCACCATTCAATATGATCGTGGCTGAGCATCCAACTCACTATCCTGTACCTGCCTTCTCTCCATACCCCCTGATCCCTTTAGCCACAAGGGCCACATCTAACTCCCTCTTAAATATAGCCAATGAACTGGCCTCAACTACCTTCTGTGGCAGAGAATTCCAGAGATTCACCACTCTCTGTGTGAAAAATGTTTTTCTCATCTCGGTCCTAAAGGATTTTCCCCTTATCCTTAAACTATGACCCCTTGTTCTGGACTTCCCCAACATCTGGAACAATCTTCCTGCATCTAGCCTGTCCAACCCCTTAAGAATTTTGTAAGTTCCTATAAGATCCCCCTCAATCTTCTAAATTCTAGAATGTACAAGCCGAGTCTATCCAGTCTTTCTTCATATAAAAGTACTGACATCCCAGGAATCAGTCTGGTGAACCTTCTCTGTATTTCCTCTATGGCAACGATGTCTTTGAGCATTGGGCATTGTGACATCACACAATGGAACGTTCACCATGGGCTGGGGCTCCTGCAAAGGCATATGTAAATGGATCCATTTCGATTGGACATATGTGAACATTGGGCATTGTGACATCACACAATGGAACGTTCACCAGGGGCTGGGGCAGGTGCTGCTTCTATGGGTGAGAAGCCAGTTTATTTTTGAAATATTGGGAGTGGGGGAGAGAGGTGCGAGAAAGATTTGATTAAAAATGTGTACCTAAACACCTACAGCCGATTGGGCATCCGCGAGCGTCGGGCATCACGATTGGACGTCCGCGAGCATCGGGCATTGTGACATCGCACGGCGGGAACGAATTGAAAGGCAGGAAGGGATCCGTACGGCAGGCGGTCGGATGGGGCGAGAGTTTTAATATTATACTAGACCAAGTGCAGACCCGTTGGGTCTGCTCCCCCAATGGTGTGATCCCCCAACCCAATATTCCACCATGATCCCGTCTCCTCCAATGGAATTGAAGCCATTCCCAAAAGTAAGATTCCAGCACTGCCCTGCCTCCCTCAGCAGTGGATTTAAAAAAAAAATCCAATGGCACCTCCCCTGCCTGCTGCAGCAGTGAAAAGTTCAGTGTTCCTGTCTTGCAACTTTGTTTCGAAGTGTGTTGGAAGCTGACATGTAAATGGAGAAGCCAGTTAATTTTGAAATACTTGGGTGGAGGGGGGGGGGGAGAAGGATTTGATTAAAAACGTGCACTTCAACACGACGAAATGTAATGAGGAGCGGATACTTAGAAAGAAAAGCGAAATCTCTACCGAAATGGAAAAGATCTCGGAGATTGAGCATCTGGATTGGGCGTGGCAATGAATAAAAGGAAGAAATGCAGCCGGCAGCCGTACATGCAAATGGATCCATTCCGATTGGACATCTGCGAGCATCGGCCATTCCGATTGGACATCTGCGAGTATCGGGCACGAATTGAAAGGCAGGAAGGGCGCCAGACGGCAGTCGGTCGGATGGCCCCAGAGATTAGATAGATAGATAGATAGATAGATAGATAGATAGATAGATAGATAGATAGATAGATAGATAGATAGATAGATAGATAGATAGATAGATAGATGAGTGTATTTTATTGTCATGTGTACAGAGGTACTATGAAAAACATTTGTTGTGCGCTAACCAGTCAATGGAAAGACAATACATGATTACATTCGAGCCATTTATAGTGTAATGTAAGATAAGCTCCAGTAAAGTCTTATCTATGATGGTCCGAAGATCTCCCATGAGGTAGATAGTAGCTCACGTCTGCTCTTTAGTGTTGGTAGGGTGGTTCACTTACCTGATAACAGTGGCCGGTTAATTGCAAAATATGCAACCATCACTGGTGGTGCCTTTGAAGATTCAGGAGATACAGAGATGTAGGATGGTGGTGACTTGGACATTCAATGGTAAATCTTGGCCATGAGATGATTTTGACAGCAGTGTTGTTCAATCAGGCTCCGTCTTTGTGCAAGAATCTGAACTTCGTCAAACGTGGTGTTCTCAACATATCAAAGGATTATCTTGTGGCCTGTATCTACATATCATCAAGCAAGATCCAAAGGCAATCTACGCACTTCAGTTTAGCTTAGGGATACACCATGGAAACTACCACCGAGTCCTCGCCGAACTGCGATCACCCTTACACTAGTTCTATCCTACATACTAGGGACAACTTAATGAAGCCAATTAAACAACAAACATGCACGCCTTTGGGATGTGGGAGGAAACCAGAGCACCCGGAGAAATTCCGAGTGGTCACAGGGAGAACATACAAACTCCGTACTCCTCATTCACTTTGGCAAATGTGACAGCAAATTGTTGAGATTTCTGTTCTATCTGAAAACTTCCAAATTCCCGCCAACTCTAAAAGCTAATTTAAATTTAGTTTGGAGGTACAGGTCGGAAACAGGATTTCGGCATGGAGAAAACCCACACAGTCACGTGGAGAACGTACAAACTCTGTACAGACAGCACAAGTAGTAGTCAGATTCAGATTCAGATTCAACTTTAATTGTCATTGTCAGTGTACAGTACAGAGCCAACAAAACGCAGTTAGCATCTCCCTGGAAGAGCGACATAGAATATGATTTCAATAAGTAAATCTATTTACATGCATACAGTCATAGTGTTTTTCCTGTGGGAGGAGTGTCCGGGGGAGGCGGGGTGATTGGCAGTCACCGAGGTACATTGTTGAGTAGTGTGACAGCCACAGGGAAGTAGCTGTTCCTGGACCTGCTGGGCCGGCAACGGAGAGACCTGTAGCGCCTCCCGGATGGTAGGAGGGTAAACAGTCCATGATTGGGGTGAGAGCAGTCCTTGACGATGCTGAGCGCCCTTCGCAGACAACGCTTGCTTTGGACAGACACAATGGAGGGGAGCGAGGAACCGGTGATGCAGTAGACAATTTTCACCACCCTCTGCAGTGCTTTCCAGTCGGAGACAGAGCAGTTGCCATACCATACTGTGATACAGTTGGTAAGGATGCTCTCGATGGTGCAGCGGTAGAAGTTCACCAGAATCAGAGGAGACAGATGGACCTTCTTCAGTCTCCTCAGGAAGAAGAGACACTGTTGAGCCTTCACCTGAAAACTTCCAAACTTCTCACCTGAAGCTGGAAACACGTTCCACCTCCGTCCCGTTGATGTAGATGGGGGTGTGCGTGCCACCCCTAGACTTCCTGAAGTCTACAATGAGCTCCTTGGTCTTCTTGGAGTTAAGGGCCAGGTTCTTGTCAGCGCACCATGCTGCTAGGAGCTGGACCTCCTCCCTATAGGCTGACTCATCGTTGTTGCTGATGAGACCAATCACCGTTATATCATCTGCATGTTTGATGATGGTGTTAGTAGCATTTACAGATGTGCAGTCGTAGGTGAAGAGGGAGTAGAGGAGGGGGCTCAGCACACAGCCCTGTGGAACACCGGTGTTCAGGGTGAGGGTTGAAGAGGTGTGCTTGTCTAACCTAACAAACTGTGGTCTGTTGGTTAGAAAGTCCAGTATCGAGTTGCAGAGGGAGGGGTCGATGCCCAGGTTACCGAGTTTGGTGATCAGTTTAGAGGGTATAATGGTGTTTAATGCTGTAATCGATGAACAGCATTCTTATTTAAGTGTCTCCGTTGTCGAGGTGGGAGAGGGCGGAGTGAAGTGCCGTTGAGATGGCATCCCCCGTATTCCTGTCTTGCGGTAGGCAAACTGATAGGGATCCAGTGTGGGGGGTAGGCAGCTTTTGAGGTGTGCCAGGACCAGCCTCTCGAAGCACTTGGTAATGATGGAAGTAAGTGCAACTGGGCGGAAGTCGTTGAGGCTTGCTGCAGTGGAGTGTTTTGGCACCGGCACGATGGAGGTGGTTTTAAGGCAAGTGGGGACAACTGCTTGGGCAAGTGACAGGTTGAAGATGTCAGTCCAGACGTCTGTCAACTGCGCAGCACAGGCCCTGGGGACGCGCCCGGGGATGCAGTCTGGGCCAGCAGCTTGCCACATGCGTCGGGGGTCGGAGTTGCTGTTGAAGTGCTCCTCAATCCTGAGCTTATGGCAGTGCTTGGCCTTCTTGATGCCCCTCTTCAGGTTAGCCCTGGATGAACTGTAGGCTCGAGCATCGCCTGACCTGTGCTTTCAGCAGTAGCCTGACCTCGCTGTTCATCCATGGCTTCTAATTCGGGAATATGGTGACCCGTTTGAGGGATGTGACACTATTGATGGTGGAGTTTATAAAGCCCAGAACAGAGGATGTGTAGGAATCAATGTCCGTGTGGGAGTCAAGGGCGGCCTGGGCTGCAAACGCCTTCCAGTCAGTGTTTCCAAAACACTGCTGAAGTGTGGAGTCCACATCCTCTGACCAGACTTTAACTGTCCTCACAGTGGGTTTAACCCACCTGATGAGTGGGGAGTACTTATGGAGCAGGAACAATGAGAGGTGATCAGACTGACCAAGGTGGGGGAGGGGGACGGCTTTGTAAGCTTCAGCCATGTTGGTGTAGACTTTGTCCAGTGTCTTGTCTACTCTAGTGGGGAAGGAGACATGTTGGTGGAATTTGGGGAGTACAGTCTTCAGGTTAGAGTGATTGAAGTCACCTGGAACAATGAAGGCTGCCTCGGGGTTGTGAGTCTGTTGTTTGCTAATGGCAGTATGCAGCTCTTTCATTGTAAGCTTGGCATTAGCATCAGGAGGGATATAGGCTGCAGTCACAACAGTGGAGGTAAACTCTCTGGGCAGATAGAACGGTCTGCATCTAACCAAGAGGAACGCAAGGTTAGCTGAGCAGTGACTCTCGATGATGGTGGAGTCCATGCACCATGCTTTATTTACATAAATGCACAGACCCCCACCTCTGGTCTTACCGGAGTCTGTTGTCCTGTCCGCTCGGAGTAAATGACTCTTAGCTGGATGGCGCTATCAGGAACGTCGATGTTGAGCCAAGTTTCCGTGAAGATCAGGATGTTGCAGTCTTAGGTCCAGTTGTGGGAGATGATCCTTAGCCGGAGTTCGTCCATGCTAGTCAGGATCGAACCCAGGTCTCTGCCGCTTTCAGCAGTAGATCTACCGCTGCACCACTGTGCCGTCTCAAGTGGCTCATGTAGACTGAGGGATATTGAGGATGGAGCGAGAAAAGTGCAAATCCACGAAGTAAGTTGACCTGTGAAGTAAATGTACTGGAATTGGCTGAAAAGACACAGGAAGGTGATTTGAATTTAGAACTTATCAAACTATTGATGAAATTATGATATCCACCACTGCAGATAAAGCATTTTCGTTGTCTCTGTACTGTACACTGACAATGACAATTAAAATTGAATCTGAATCATCATCACTTTTATGTTTACTTGACAGTACGTCACCATTCTCCTGCTTCTGATCTCAATTGCAACTTCCAGCCACATCGCCTTTAGAGTCATAGTTATACAGCATGGAAACAGGCCCTTCGGCCCAACTTGCCCATGCCGACTAACATGCCCCATTTACATGTTCCGCCTGCCCTTGTTTGCCCATATCCCTCAAAACTTGTCCTATCCGTGTACCTGTCCAAATGTTTCTTAAACGTTGGGATAGTAACAGAAGTGCTCCAAGCTGCTCCAAGATACTGCTCCTGTTCTAATTGCAATTCACTTGCTCAGACCTGTCCCTGTCAGGCTTTATAAAGTTTCCACACTTGTACTGTCCTGGGATTCCCTTGCTACAATTATTCAACACACTAGCTCTTCCAAACTGTTGCTCCTGCTCCGACCTCCGATTCAAGTATCTTTCATCAGCAAGTTTCCTGCACACGTTGGAATAGTATTTGTCTTAAGCCTGCAGCATTATTACATCCAGGGACATGTCACTTAACCACTGGAATGCCAGCATGAACTATCAAGCCCAAGTCTCCGAAGCAGGACCTGAACCCACAAATCTTTAGCTTAGATGTGTAAGTGCTTCCAATTAAACCACGACTGGGAAGAAACTAAATTTGGTGTGAGCTGCGAAGAAAGAGAGAGCAGATGCATCTGACCAATGCCAACATCAGACTATTATCTAAATGGTGGCCGATTGGGAAAGGGGGAGATGCAGCGAGACCTGGGTGTCATGGTACACCAGTCATTGAAGGTAGGCATGCAGGTGCAGCAGGCAGTAAAGAAAGCGAATGGTATGTTAGCTTTCATTGCAAAAGGATTTAAGTATAGGAGCAGAGAGGTTCTACTGCAGTTGTACAGGGTCTTGGTGAGACCACACCTGGAGTATTGCGTACAGTTTTGGTCTCCAAATCTGAGGAAGGACATTATTGCCATAGAGGGAGTGCAGAGACGGTTCACCAGACTGATTCCTGGGATGTCAGGACTGTCTTATGAAGAAAGACTGGATAGACTTGGTTTATACTCTCTAGAATTTAGAAGATTGAGAGGGGATCTTATAGAAACTTACAAAATTCTTAAGGGGTTGGACAGGCTAGATGCAGGAAGATTGTTCCCGATGTTAGGGAAGTCCAGGACAAGGGGCCACAGCTTAAGGATAAGGGGGAAATCCTTTAAAACCGAGATGAGAAGAACTTTTTTCACACAGAGAGGGGTGAATCTCTGGAACTCTCTGCCACAGAGGGTAGTTGAGGCCAGTTCATTGGCTATAATTAAGAGGGAGTTAGATGTGGCCCTTGTGGCTAAGGGGATCAGGGGGTATGGAGAGAAGGCAGGTACGGGATACTGAGTTGGATGATCAGCCATGATCATATTGAATGGCGGTGCAGGCTCGAAGGGCCGAATGGCCTACTCCTGCACCTAATTTCTATGTTTCTATGTTTCTAACATCAAGTCAAGAAGAAAGGAGACAGTAAATGTGGCACAATGATCAGCAGCCTATCCTGGGGACGTGGTACATATGGAGGGTTGATACTTACCACCTTGGGCTATTTGATTGTCTCCTTTCATTCTCTTTAAGCAGAGCAGTGTGCCTTTACAGAAAAGAATGTCATGATTGATCATCCAGTGATCCTTTGCTGGGGACACAGTCCTGTAAAGATTGCACAATTAATAATAGAAGTGAAAGCACCTCACCTCCACATGGCAACTGTTGTGGAACATGCAACACTACAGCAGGCCAATTATATTTGCAATCTGGATGTTTTTTTCCATCAGTATTGTTTTTCACGTTCAGTTATTCCATGCCAGTGTTAAGCTGCTCAAGTGATGTACGACTATCGATAAAGTCAAAGGCAAACTTTATTTGGTTTGCGCAAGATGTAAAGATTAAATGATCACTCAATGCGCTCTGACCCCATTTGTGAGCGGGGTAACGTTCCAGCTTTGATCGGGTTGTACACCGGGACAATAACAAGGAGAAGTGAAGATGCATGACTGAGAATGCCTTTCATTTCCCAGTTATTTTTAGATGCAGTATGCTCATAAATCACCTGCCAGGAGTGATGATTGGCACAGATGCTGCTGCTATTTGTTTGGCAAAGTAGTTTATAATTATATAGGATGATTTGCATACAAAATCTTCTGCAGAAGCTGGCAGTTTTTGATTGTCTCATAAAGAAAGATTTATCTTCCTAACGATCTTGCATTAATATTGTGACCAGGAATGTTTCCCCAGCTCCTAGACACTTACCATATCAAGGTACATTATGACACTTTTTGAGAAACAATGCAGAAACAGGCCCTTCGACCCATGGAGTCCGCATCAACCAGCGATCTCCTTACACTATAACTATCCTACACACTAGGGACAAATTGCAATTCTTTAACTGAAGCCAATTAACCTACAAACCTGTATGTCTTTGGAGTGAGGGAGGAAACTGAAGCACCCAGAGAAAACCCATGGCGGTCACAGGGAGAATGTAAAGACAGCACCCATAGTCAGGATGGAACTAGTTTAGTTTATTGAGAGTAGAGCTATAGCATGGAAAAAAATCCTTCGGCCAACCAAATTCGCGCCGAGCACAGTAGCACCGTCCTACGTACTTCTGACAATTTACAATCATTACCAAGGCCAATTAACCTACAAATCTATGCGTCTTTGGAGTGTGGGGCCAAACAGATGCACCTGGAGAAATCTCACGTGGTCACAAGACAAAACAAAACCAGAGACAAGACAAGAGACATTTATTGTCACATGCACCAATTGGTACAGTGAAATTTGTGGTCACAGGGAGAATGTAAAATGTCTGGAGAATTAAGGACTTAACTGACCTGTTTCTATGTTTCTTTGTTTCTTTGTAGTACTTTGTATGTCATTGGATTGATCAGAGGGAACAGTATTCTGACCATGTCCAGAAGCCCATGCAGAGAAGGCTGTTTCTGTCAGTCAGTATCTCTTCATCCAAATTAGAAAGAAAGCTTTGTTTGTGAAGAATAAAAAAAGAAAATGGTGGAAACGCATGTGGGCATGGTGGCGCCTGGGTTCGATCCTGACTACAGGCTCTGTCTGTACGTATTTTGTGTATTCTCCCCATGACTTTCGTGCGTTTTCTCCAGGTGCTCCGGTTTCCTCCCACACTCCAAAGACATACATGTTTGTAGGCTAATTTTTTTTTTTTCTTTTTAATATTTTATTTTATTAGAAGTAAATACAGTCATATGGTACCAAAGCGCCTAATATATATTTTCATAATACATTTTATGTACAACTTCTTTTTTTTTTGTTACATTGAAAAAAGATTAGAATAAGAAAAATAAGTTAGATAGTAAAGGATAGAAAGATGTGAAATATATAGTGTGTGAAGAAAGAAAACGAGTAAATGAAGAAAGTTTTTTTTTTTTTTGTTTTTTTTTTTTTGTTTATTTTATTAGAAGTTAATACATCACAAAACAGTACAGTGGCACCTAATTTTAGGTGCCAACTATGTAATACCGTAATCCATTCTATGTACAACCTCTAGTTTTATGTTATAAGAAAGAAGTAAGCAGAACAACAAAAAGAAAGCAATAGAAAGGGGAAAAAGTGGAGAAATAGATGGTAGAGAGTAGAAAAACGTGAAGTGTGTATATAAAAAATTAAAAAAAGGAAGAGAGAAAGAGGAAAGTAGAAATAGAAGAGAAGGCCCCTTAAAAGAGAATTTTTCAAATCTGTATTCGGAGATGTAGCTCTATCCGCGTCATGAACTGAAATCAGCAATCCTTACAGCACCGCTGCATCACATGATTCCAAAAAGTCGATGAAAGGAGACCAACTCTTTAAGAATTGGTCATATTTATCTATTAGTCGGAGTCTCATTTCTTCAAGGCGTGCTATGTCCATCATATTCCTAATCCACATTTTAACAGTTGGTGTGGTTGTATTTTTCCAAAATTTAAGTATCAATTTCTTTCCAATTATTAACCCATAATTAAAAAAAAACATTTTGATCTTTATTTAAATTGGTATCTTCTCCTATTATTCCAAATATAATCCATTCCGTTTTGGGTTCTATTCTTGACTTGAAAATCTTTGTAAATATATCAAATATATCACTCCAAAATTTATTCAACTTTGTACATCCAACAAATGAGTGTGTTATATTAGCGTTTTGAAACAAACATTTATCGCATCTGGGAGAGACGTTTGGATAAAATTTATTCAACCTCGTTTTTGAATAATATAGTCTATGTAATAATTTGAATTGAATTAAATTATGTCTTGCATTAATAGAACAGTTATGTGTATTCATCAAATATTTTTCCCATCTATCCTTAGAGATCTTTGTCATTAGCTCTTGTTCCCAATCTTCCCTTAATGCTTCTGTTGAGGTTGATTCTCTATTTAATATATTATTATAAAAGTATGATATTAATTTTTGTGAATCAGCCTTGATATTCATTGCTTCTTCTAAAGGATCTAAAAATATAGTTTGAAATCTATGTGTATGTTTCTTCATAAAGTCACATACCTGTATATATTTAAAATATTGATTATCCTTCAATTTAAATTTTAATTTTAATTGTTGAAATGATAACAGTTTGCCCACTTCATACATGTCCCCTACTTTCCTAATCCCCAGTCTATCCCATTGTTGATATGTGTTGTCGATGAGAGAAGGTTTGAATGCGGGGTTGTTCAATAGTGGGGTTAATACTGATAAATTATTTAATTTCAAGGATGCTTTTATTTGTTTCCAAATTCTTATTATATTGTGAATAATTGGGTTCTTCTTATATATTATACTATTCAATTTTATCGGTGAGAGCAGGATCGTTCCTATATCGTGCGGATAGCACTCCTCTTTCTCCATTCTTATCCACTCCAACTGCTGAGTGGAACTATCTAGCCAGTATATTATGTTCTTAATATGCACTGCCCAGTAGTATATATATAAAGTTAGGTAATGATAAACCCCCCACTTCTTTAGATTTGCACAAATGCTTTCGTTGAATTCTATGTGTTCTGTAGTCCCATATAAAATTAGTGATAGTGGAATCTAATTTTTTGAAAAAATATTTTGGAATATATATTGGGATTGCTTGAAACAAATATATTAATTGTGGTAAGAAAGTCATTTTTATAGCGTTAATTCTACCTATCAATGAGAGTGGAAGCGTTTTCCAAAATTTAATCGTATCATTCAGTTTATTTAATAGTGGTATAAAATTGGCACTAAATAATGATTTGTGTCTTCTCGTAATTTGAATACCCAGGTACTTGAATTTTTCTGTTGCAATTTTGAAGGGGAATTTTAGTAAGTGTCTCGAATCCTGTGGTTTTAAAGACATAATTTCGCTTTTATTCCAATTTATTCTGTATCCTGAAAAAGAGCCGAATTCCTCAATTAGTGTTAATAAGGTGGGTATACTCGTTTGTGTATTAGTAATATATAAAAGGATATCATCAGCGTATAATGAAATTTTATTCTTTGAGTCCTTGCTGTTATATCCATGAATATTCGGGTGATTTCTAATCCTTTCGGCCAGCGGTTCTATCATAAGGGCAAATAGCAATGGTGATAAGGCACACCCTTGCCTATTACCCCTTGATAAGTAAAATTTTGGAGATAACGTATTGTTAGTTAATATTCTTGCCGTAGGTCTATCATAAAGTAGTTTAATCCATCTGATAAAATTCTCTCCCATATTAAATTTTTGGAGTACCTTGTATAGATACTGCCATTCTACTTGATCAAATGCCTTCTCTGCATCCAACGTGACCACTGAGATATCTTCATTGTCCTTCTTATGAGAGTACATTATATTAAAAAGCCTTCTCAAATTATTAAATGATTGTCTTTTGGGTATAAATCCCGTTTGATCCGTATTTATTAAATTGTTAATATAATTATTTAGCCTTCTAGCTAGAATCTTTGCTAAAATTTTCTGATCCGTATTTAGAAGTGATATAGCTCTATAAGAACCAGGCTCATCTAAATCTTTATCTTTTTTTGGTATAAGCGTTATTGTTGCTTCTGCAAGGGTTTCTGGTAGTTTATTTTCAATATAAGCCTGCGTGTATAAATTAAATAATCTTGGTACAATAGACTCCTGAAATCTTTTATAAAATTCATTACTAAAGCCATCTGGTCCTGGGGTCTTCCCATTTTTCAATGAGTTTATTATTTGTTTTATTTCTTCACTAGTAATCCGTGCTCCTAATTGCTCTTGTTCTAAACTATCCAATTTTGGGAGCTTGCAATTATCTAAAAAATTTGTAATTTTACTTACATCTGTCTTTATTTTGGATGTGTATAAATTATGATAAAATTGGGCAAACCTCTTATTAATATCCTTAGGCAATGTTAGCAACTCACCATTGTCCGATTTAATTTTTGTAATAGTTTTTTCCTTTTCTCGTTGCTTCAGTTGCCTCGCAAGCAGTTTATGTGGCTTATCCCCAAATTCGAAGTGTGCTTGTTTTGTAATTTGGAATAATCTTATTACTCTAGCCGCTAATATTCTATTGACTTTATATTTCAGTAAAGTTATCTTATTATGTTTATTTATGGTTGGGTCAGTTGCATTGTCCAGTTCTAGTAATTTTATCTTCTGTTCTATCCGCTGAAGTTCTCTTTTATTTTCCTTATTTTGAAAACTTTGGTAAGAGATTATGACACCGCGAATATATGCCTTGAAGGTTTCCCATAATAGTGGTGCAGAAATACCCGGTGTGTCATTTATTTCGAAAAAAAGTTTTGTTTGTTCTTTTATATACTCATAACCCTGCGGGTTATTTAATATGTGTGCATTGAACCTCCAAAAAGGCTTTATACTCGGCATTCCCTCAATTTTAAGTATAAAAGTCAATGGTGAGTGATCAGAAATAATACTATTATGATATGATGGTTTATTCGTATACGGGATCAATTTTGTGTCCAGTAAGAAATAGTCAATTCGCGAATAAGTTTTGTGAACTGATGAATAAAATGAGTATTCCCTACCACTTGGATTTGCTATTCTCCAAACATCAGCTATGTTATTATTTTTTATATAAGTATTTAAAAATTCACAGGTCTTGGTTTTAACAAGACGCTTCCCTAGCTTTATTGATTTATCTAAATATGGATCTATAACACAATTGAAATCTCCCCCCATTATTATATTTTGAAAATTATGCTCTGCGATTAAATCTATTATTTTCCTAAAAAATTGTGGGTTATCAAAATTAGGCGCGTAAATATTTATCATAGTTAATGGTGTATTGTAAATTTCTCCTGTGACTATAACATATCTTCCCTCTTTATCAGATATGGAATTCTTTAATTTAAAAGGTATGCCCTTCCGAATTATAATGGCCGTGCCTCTTGCTTTAGAGGTGAATGAGGAGTAATAGGTTTGACCTATCCAATTTGCCCTTAATCTGATCTGAGTTTGTTGTGTCAAATGTGTCTCTTGTAGGAACGCAATATCCATATTTAATGATTTTAATTGTGCCAGAATTTTACCTCTTTTAATTGGCTCATTCGCACCTCTGATGTTCCAACTACAGAAGGTGAGACCTCCGGTATTTATTCGACTATTATCTTGCATTGGCTATTATTACCAGACTGTATGCTTCATGTGATGCAGCCAAGTACCTCAGAATCCCGAATCCAGGGTTGTCCTTCATAATTTCTACAGTAGTTCTACATCTCTTGACATTATTAAACATAATTGAGGGGAAGAGAAAAACATAAAATAAAGTGTACATAAAAATGATTAAATCATGCAACACATAATTGTGAATAAACAAAAAAAGTGAATGTAATTTATCAAAAAAGCGATAAATTACAAAAAAGCCACCTAAGGTAGCTAGATATGTTTTAAATTTGACCTCCGTCGATGAAATTATGCACTGGGCCCTATCCCCCTGTTAGAATTTGACCCAACGTTAGTCGGTTCCCTCTAATTGTTACCAAAATTATCATATCAGGTCATCGCTGAGCAGTTTAAAATAGAATAAAATAAAAGGGAAGGTAGAGGATTTAGCTTAAAATAAAAATAATGATGGGTTAAAATACCTCATCAAAAATTACACTTTTCATTTACCTGTATGTTAGTTAATTCATTATTAGTAATTAATAATTAAAATATATGTCTAACCTCCCCCACCCTTCTTGCTATATAGTTAATCGTGTTAGTATAGGACATTACGCCTTTAACGTTGGTTGAATTGGTTAATTAGTTAGTTAGTTATTTGTGTGAATAATAGGTCATATAGTGTGAAACAGATGCCTCTTATCATGGCCATTTCAAAAGGCGATAGTCTCATAGTTCTGTGTACTTCAAAATTTGGTGATGTGCTTGCAACCTTGAGAGTTCCTATGTGCTTTCAGTTCAGAAGCCCGTGTTATTAAATAGCACATTCTTTGCAGATAAGACTGTCTGGTAACTGTCTGTAAGTTTCGAGTGGTTTAATTTGAACAGAAAAAACGGTTTCCAGACAAAATGTCAGTTAATCTGATCCTGATTGAATTTTGTTTAAAATCTCCTCGGCGTATTTGCAGGCAGCGTCCGGGTCGGTAAATGAGCGTTGCTTGCCCTTAAAAGTAATTAGCATTTTTGCTGGATAGATCACGCCATAACGAACTTCAGAATGTCCATATAAAACACTGCTTGCAGTTTTAAACTCGCGTCTTTTTTCCAGAATTTCCCGAGGGTAATCCCTGTAGAATCTTACGATATTATCAGCGAATGTAAGATTTTCTCCATATTTTATCTTCTTTAATAGAGTTTCCACAGTTGAAATATCTAGAAACTTTACAATAATTTGCCTTGGTTTAGCATTATCGTGTTTTTGGAGGCGACCCACTCGATGAGCCAGATCTATCTTTGGTTTTTCAGGAAGTTTGAAAACATCTTTAAGTAGATTAGTAATGAAATCACGCATTTGAAGGCTGTGTTCGGCACCCTCTTTAATTCCTACAAGTCTCAGATTTTGTCTCCTAGACCTGGCCTCTAAATCTTGACATTTCTCATTCAATTTATTCGTTAATTGCCAATTCGTATCGTGTTGTTTTTTCAGACCTGTTATCTCTTGGCTCATCTGTTCCATCTCACCCTCCATTTCTTCCATCAATCTTTCCGTGTCTGTTAATTGCTTCAGCAGAATGTCATGTTTGTTGTTATACTCTCTCCGCATACTTTCCATCTCTTTCGCTGTGCTGGACTCCAAATCTTTAAACTGCTGTTTCAGGGCTACATAAAGCTCTTTTACTTCGCCACAGCTCTTATCAATTTTCATAGAAAGATTGCCCTCCATAGTGGAGAAGTTATTCTGAATTGTAGAATTCATTTTGGCAAATTGCTGCTGAAGATCTTTACTAATTTCTTTAAGAATATTAGCTCTTACCGTTTCTTCCCAGCTTTTCATTTCTTTCTCCTTTGTATCACTTCTCGCAGCCATATCGCTTGTAGGTTGTTGAGGTTCCAGCTCCTCTTCCAAACTTTCAAACGAGAGTTCAGGGGTAGTTTCAAGCTCATCCAGAGCTTTTTGGAGCTGGAGACTGATTGTAGTTTTCTTGGGTCCTCTCTGACCTCTTCTCTTTCTCATCCAGTTTTTTCGATAAGATCGTTTTAAATCCCAAAACCACCAGTATCGTTTGATGGAGTCAGTACCCTTGACGTTCAGCAAACCTGATAAGAATTTTTAACTCGTTCCTGGCATGGGAGTCGACTTTAAACACGATTTGTCTGGAGGAGAGCTCAGTGCAGCTGCCTTCACTGCTTCATAGCAGCCACCGGAAGTTGAGAGAGAAAATAGCGAAAATAAAATAAAAAAGAAAAGGAGATCATTATTTATGATCTTGACCAACCCTCGTCCAGTCCTGAAACAGTTATTTTTTACAATTGTGTTGCACCATATGATTCCAAAAAAACGATGAATGGAGACCAACTCGGTATGAATTGGTCTGATTTATCCATTAGGAGGAATCGCATTTCCTCAAAATTTCCTCAAGTTTGTAGGCTAATTGGTTGAGTAAAATTGTAATTGTCCCTAGAGTGTGTAGGATAGTGTTAGTGTGCAGGGATTGCTGGTCGGCATGGACTCAGTTGGCCAAGGGCTTGTTTCCGTGCTGTATCTCATGGTGTCATAGAGTCATAGAGTGATACATTGTGGAAACAGGCCCTTCAGCCCAACTCGCCCACACCGGCTAACATTGTCCCAGCTACCCCAGTCCCACTAGTTTGCACTTGGTCCATAACCCTTCACACCTGTCCTATCCATGTACCTGTCAAATTGTTCCTTAAATGATGGGATAGTCTCAGACTCAACTAACTTCCCTGGCAGCTTGTTCCATACATCCACCACCCTCTGTGTGAAAAAGTTACCCCTCGGATTCCTATTAAATCTTTTCCCCTTCACCTTGAACTAATGTCCTCTGGTACTCGATTCCGAAACTCCTCCAGGGACGCACTTGATTCCAGCTGCCTATACCTGTCCATTGCATCCTTATTGGTTTTGACTAATGTCTCAATTTCCCTCGTCAGCCAAGCTTCCTTACGTTTGCCTGCTTTGCCCTTCACTCTAACGGGGACGTACACATCCTGAGCTTTTGTCAACACACTTTTAAAAACATCCCCCTTGGCCGATGTTCCTTTCCCCTCAAATAACCTACATCAGTCAACTTGTGCTAGACCTTCTCTCATACTCTCAAAGTTGGCATAACCCCAGTTACATAGAAAATAGGTGCAGGAGGAGGCCATTCGGCCCTTTGAGTCAGCACCGCCATTCATTATGATCATGGCTGATCGTCCCCAATCAATAACCCGTGCCTACCTTCTCCCCATATTCCTTGATTCCACTAGCCCCTGGAGCTCTATCTAACTCTCTCTTAAATCCATCCAGTGATTTGAACCTCCACTGCCCTCTGTGGCAGGGGATTCCACAAATTCACAACTCTCTGGGTGAAAACTTTTTTCTCACCTCAGTCTTAAATGGCCTCCCCTTTATTCTAAGACTGTGGCCCCTGGTTCTGGACTCGCCCAACATTGGGAACATTTTGCCTGCATCTAGCTTGTCCAGTCCTTTTATAATTTTATATGTTTCTATAAGATCCCCCCTCATGCTTCTAAACACCAGTGAATACAATCCTAGTCTTTTCAATCTTTCCTCATATGACAGTCCCGCCATCCCAGGGATCAATCTTGTGAACCTACGCTGCACTGCCTCAATCACAAGGATGTCCTTCCTCAAATTAAGAGACCAAAACTGTACGCAATACAGTTGTGGTCTTACCAGAGCCCTATACAACTGTAGTTGTGCATTTTAACACGTAGACCCTCTCCTTCCTGATCCATAACCATCTTAAACCTAATGGAACTGTGGTCACTGGTCACAAAAGGCTCCTCCACACACACATCATTAACTTGCCCTTTCCAATTTCCCAATACTAGATCCAGCATTGCCCTCTCACGTGTGGGGGCCTCCACATACTGCTTAAGAAAACTCTCCTGAAAATTTTTGCGGAATTGCGCCCCACCTAAACCTTTCACACTGTGATTTTCCCAGTCTCTATTGGGAAAGTTGAAATCCCCTCCTACAACAACCTTATTTGACCTGCAGCTGTCTGCAATCTCCCGGTACATTTGATCTTCTAATTCCCGTTGACTATTCGGGGGTCTGTAGTACGCCCCCAAAAAGGCAATCATCCCTTTCTTGTTCCTCAGCTCCACCCATATAGCCTCACTAGAAGAACCGTCTGTGATGTCACCTCTGAACACAGCCGTGACATCCTCCTTCACCAACAATGCAACTCCCCCTCCTCTTTTCCTTCACCCCTGTCTCTCCTGAAGCTCCTGTATCCCTGAACATTGAGCTGCCAGTCCTGCCCCTCCCTTAACCAGGTTTTAGTTGTGGCTGGAACGTCCCAGTCGCTCGTACCTATCCACGCCCTAAGCTCATCTGCCTTACACGTCAAGCCCCTTGCATTAAAATACGTGCAGTTTAAACCAACCTCCTTCCTCGCTCTCTGGCTATTTGCCTATTCTGTACATTAACCTTTCCCACACCACCCTCCATACCAACGTCTAACCTCCCACGTGCCTCTGTCCTGCACGAGATCCCACCCCCCCCTGCCAATCTAGATTAAACCCTCCCCTGTAGCATTAGCAAACCTGCCCACTAGGATGTTGGTCCCCCTCCAGTTTAGGTGCAACCCGTCCCTTTTTTGCAGGTCACACCTGCCCCAGAAGAGGTCCTAATGTTCCAGAAATCCAAATCTCTGCCCCGTGCACCAACTCCTCAGCCACACATTAATTTCCTCTATCTTCCTACTGTTACCTTCACTAGCACGAGGTCCTGCGATCACTACCCAATATAACTATCCTGCTTTTCAGTCTTTTACCCAATTCCGTAAACTCGTGTTGCAGAACCTCCTTCCTCTTCCGACCTATATCATTTGTGCCAACATGCACAACAACCTCCGGCTGCTCCCCCTCACTCTTGAGGATGCTACAGATGCTCCAAGGCATCCTGGACCCTGGCACCAGGGAGGCAACACACCATCCTGGAGACACGCCTGTTGCCGCAGAATCTCCTGTCCGCACCTCTATCGATGGAGTCTCCAACCACTATGGCTCTGCCTGACGTCACTCTTCCCCATTGAGCCTCAGCACCAGGGTTGGAATCACAGCCCCTGGCTACCACTCAATCTTGTCGTGTCCTCCGCTCCCAAGACGGTGTACCTGTTTTCATTAGGTACAGCCACCGGGGTCTCCTGCACTCCACGTTTACTCCTCTTTCTCACAGTCACCCATCTTAACTCATCCTGTATCCTTGGTGTGACAACCTCACTGAAGGTCCTGACTAGGAAACTCTTGTTTTCCCAGATGGCCCTGAGGTCATCCAGCAGCTGCTCCAGTTCCCCAACACGTTCATTCAAGAGCTGCACCTGGACACAATGTCCGCAGGTTTAGTTTCCAGAAGCACCAGCGGTGTCCCTGACTTCCCACATCCTGCAGGAAACACATGGATGGCACCAACTTACCTGCCATTTCTTCACCAGACAAAAAATCACAGCTTTCGTTTCAAGTGTAGCTTCCTTGCCTCAGTCTTCTCGCCAAAGACTCTTGATCCAAAGACTCACACTTTACTCATCAAGGCACTTCACCTCACCAGGGCTGCTCCACTACAACTGCACTTGTTTTTAATCTCTTACCTAATTAACAACTTTAGGGTTAATTAGTATATTACATCAACCTGGGTATTGGCGCTCTTTTTAAACTGTCTTTCCCTATGACTTACCTTCTTTCTCACGGACTTTCAAGCCAATAGTCTCCTCTGCTTCGGCTTGCTGCTTCTCTGAACGAGTCAAGAGTCAAGAGTCAAGAGTCAATTTAATTGTCATTTGGACCCCTAGAGGTCCAAACGAAATGCCGTTTCTGCTGCAGCC
The DNA here is from genome assembly GCF_028641065.1 of Leucoraja erinaceus. Classification (NCBI taxonomy): domain Eukaryota; kingdom Metazoa; phylum Chordata; class Chondrichthyes; order Rajiformes; family Rajidae; genus Leucoraja; species Leucoraja erinaceus. Next base: position 2,905,688 of record NC_073402.1, on the reverse strand, counting down.
ATACATTACACACAAATAGACCCAGACACAACATAATTACAATTTTACATAAACATCCATCACATAGCTGTGATGGAAGGCCAAAAAAAAACTTATCTCTCCACTGCACTCTCCCCCCCCCCGATGTCAGAGTCAAAGTCAAAGCCCCCGGCTGGCGATGGCGATTGTCCCGCGGCCATTGAAGCCACGCCGGGTGGTGCGAGGTCGCACACCGGGTCTTGTTGTTGGAGCCCCCGGTGTGCGCTCGCAAGTACCCGCGGCCATTCCAGCCGCGCGGGGCAGTGGTGCTAAGCCCCGCTCCAGGAGCTCTTCGACCCCGCAACACGGGCGGGAGAATTCTCCGTTGCAGGAGCCCCGAAAAGCGGTCTCTCTCCAGGGAGCCGCGGGCTCCCGGCGCCGCTGTCCGCAGACCCGCAGCAGCAGCCCCCGACTCAGCAGCGGCATCGGCAGCAGCAGCAGCAGCAGCAGCAGCGTTCCTCCACCGCTCCGGTCTCGGCCAGCTCCGCGACGGCAACGGTGAGTCGGCACCTGAGTCCCCGGCTTCTTCCTGTTGGAGGCCGCTCCTCGTTGCGGCCTCAACGACAACGGAACCCGACGAGAAAAAGGTCGGGTCTCCAGTGCAGGGAGAGATTTAAAAAGTTTCCCCCCCCCTCCCACCCCACCACCACCCCCCCCACACACACACCCCAACAAAAAATAACAAAAACTACATTAAAACACAGACAGAAAATAATAAAAACGCGGACAGACTGCAGAGGCCGCTGCTGGCCAGAGCCGCGCCGCCTACCGGATTAGTGACACGTAAGGACCGGGTCTTGGCGGTCTAAAATGATCTCTAAAATAAAAGTAAACTAAAGTCGTTGGTGCAGCCACACTTCGAGTATTGTGTTAGGTCTTGGTCACCCAATATAGGAAATATGCTGTTAAGTTGGAAAAAGTGCAGAGAAGATTTACGAGGATGTTGGCAAGACTTGAGGGCCTGAGTTCATTACTGACGCACTAGAATTGTTAATAAAAGCAGCAATTGCCCTTTAAGGTTGTGGAACCACACAGGAGTACTGGGATGAGATGGGCTGACATGACTTCCCATGCTGTTTGCCTCCATGACTCTAAGTCAGGCAGCATCTATGCAGACAGAAACAGCTAAGAGTCAGGAGAGGTCAATTGTCACTGGTGCCAGCGACTAGATCAATAAAATTCTTACTTGCTGAAGAAACTGTTTCTGAAACTGGAGGTGTGTGTTTTCACACTTTTGTTCCTCTTGTCAGATGGGAGAGGGGAGAAGAGGGAGTGACCGGGGTGAGACTCATACGAGATTATGCTGTTGCTCGTGCCAAAGCAGCGTGAAGAGTAGATGGAGTCAATGGAAGTCAATGGAAAAGTAGATGGAGTCAATGGAAGGGAGGTTGATTCGTGTGATGGTCTGGGCTGCGTCGATGATTCTCTGCAATTTCTTGCTGTCTTGGATGTAATTGTTCCCAAATCATGCTGTGTTGCATCCCGATAAAATGCTTTCCACAGTGCAAAACAACAAATAAATATACAATAAATTATTCATGTTTCTAGGTAAACCAGACCATGATCGTGCAAGCTAAAGTACGTACTGTAACCTCATAGGTCCTAGTAGTTCTGTGTTCAGGTAGGATGGTGAAGAGTAGCTTTCGGGTCTCTGGCCCTTCATCGGAATGGAAACTGATATGCGCCTGACCCAAATTCTTATCTATTTTCCCAGGTTAGAGGAGCTAAAAATTAGAGGGCATAGATTTAAGGCGAGAAGAAAAAAATTAAAGGTGACTAGACTAAGTGGGACCCATTGGGTCCCATGTTCACACTGGAGGGCTGGTCCCCCAAAACAAAATACCACCTCTCGACCAATTCCAATATTGGTGGCCACTGGGGGGGGGTTTCTGGGGTGCTATTATGGGTGTTGTGGGCGAAATGGACTGGTTTCCAGAGGGATAGTATAGACATTGTGGGCCAAATGGATTCTTGGGCTGGCAGCTCAGTCACTCAGGCCTGGTGGGCTAGCAGCTCAGTCAATCAGGCCTGGTGGACTGGCAGCTCAGTCACTCAGGGCTGGTGGTCTAGAAACTCAGTCACTCAGGGCTGGTGGGCTGGCAGCTCAGACACTCAGGGCTGGTGGGCTGGCAGCTCAGACACTCAGGGCTGCTGGGCTGGCAGCTCAGTCACTCAAGGCTGGTGGACTGGCAGTTCACTCACGGCTATTCGTTGAAATTTCATTTCAAGCAGAGTGCAGGCCACCAAATTCAATTTCATAGTATTTCAGACAGAGTGCAGGCTGCCAAATATAATTTCATAGCATTTCAGGCAGAGTGCAGGCCACCAAACTCAATTTCATAGCATTTCAGGCAGTGTGCAGGCCACCAAACTAAATTTCACAGCATTTCAGGCAGAGGGCCGGCCACCAAATTGCCAAACAACTCATTGCATTGACATTAAGGGCTAACAAATCATATATTGTAAGCACATTGCAGACTCACAGGTCAGTTGATTCACAGCTTAGAATCACAGTTGTGGACTCTCCCTCACGATCTTCCAGAGTGACTGACTCACGTCCAGGCATCCGGGGTTTTATAGTCCTGCCCCTCCCGGAAGGGGCGTTACCTTCATCTTGGTGATTGCCAGGCGAGAGGACCAATCAGCTTATCTCAAGATTTTTTAAACATTCAGAACTTTTTTTATTTTTCATCGATGGGAAAAACCTCGGAGCTGCCTCAGCGGAGGAGGACTGTGAGTAAGAGAGCCAAAAATCATAGCAATATATGGTAGCATTTTTTCTAAAATCAATATACAGCACAGGCAGGAAGTGGTCAAGATGATGCTTTCAGTTATACAGATATGAGATGAAAGCTTTTTGCACAGAGGATGGGGGTGTATGGAACTAATGCCAGAGTGGATTGGGAGGTGGATACAATTAAAACATGTAAAAGATATTTCAACAGCACATGGATAGGAAACGTTTCTAGGGTTACAGACCAAACACAAGCAAATGGGATTAGTTTAGATAGATGTGTTGGTTGGCATGGATGAATTGGGCCAAAGGACCCGGGTTCGATCCTGACCATGGGTGCTGTCTGTATGGAATTTGTATGTTCTCTCCATGACCTACCTGTGGAGTTTCAGTTTCCTCCTACACTCCAAAGACATGCAGGTCTGTAGGTAAATTGACTTTGGTAAAGATTATAAATTGTCTCTAGTGCGTAGGAGAGTGCTAATGTGGAGATCGATGGTTGGTGCGGACTTAGGTCACCGGATCTCTAAACTAAACTAAACTAATTGTGTCGCACTGAATGACAGTTTGATGGAACTGAGAAGTTCGTGAGTTCAAGCAGGGACATACTTGCACATAAGGGTGAATTAGAACGATATACAGCGTTCTGCTTAATATGGACCATTGCCTAATATGGACCTGCAAAATAACATTCATGTAAACTAGTTGCTTACTCTTTCAGCTGGAATATTAAACTATCTGTCATTTCTTTAGCGGGGAATGTACATTTCAAAACTGAGCAGCACTAACTTGTAATGGGCAAAAACAATTGTTCTTTTGTGTACAGTCAGCACCATTCAGCAATAATTTACATAAATTGAGTTGCTTTTCTCAAATAGAATCAGGCGTTAATGTGTAAAATATGGACTCACAAGTAATGAATTCTCTGCATTATAAGTACTTTTTTATTGCTGTCTCCATATGGAACAGGCTATTATATAACATCAAAGCACTTAAGGTGTAAATTTATTTAAAAATGTGTTCAGTGGACCATCATAGTTCAAAGATTAAATCTGGAGGTAATTTAACAGATGCTGGTATTCATAAACCATGCTGTACGTGATGTGCGTGGCCTTTCTGCTTATTCCATTGATGTTTATAGACTATATCTGCAAAATAATAAATAGACCTTTGCTCGTGTTTGAATACAGGATTGGTTAGATTTGGTCCTACCCCCCCCCCCCCACTTCATGACTAAGCACGCAATCTCTTTTGAAATGGTTATTGATATGCTGAAATTAAAATTATTTTCTGGTTTCAAGAGAGAGTTGGATATAACACTTTGAGCTAATGGAATCAAGGGATATAGGGTGAAAGCAAGTATGATTTTGGATGATCCGCCATGATCATATTGAATAGTGGTGCTGCCTCGAAGGACCGAATGGTCTACTCCTAGTCATAGATACAGTATGGAATCTATGACTTCGGCCCAACTTTCCCACACCGGCCAACATGGCCCAGCTACACTAATCACACCTGCCTGTGCTTGGTCCATATCCCTCCTGCACCTACCCATACTCCTGCACCTATTTACTACGTTTCTATGAAGTGAGTTTCTCTGACAAGACTATTATCATTGGACACCCCGATTTCATCTGAGAGAACAATGATGATGAAGTTTTCACTTCAACTGGTGGAATTTGATATGACTCAGGTGAGGCACCTCACAGACAGTTTACATTAATAGTTTTAGTTTAGTGATACAGTGCAGAAACAGGACCTTCAGCCCACCGAGTCTGCACCAAACAGCAATCCCTGTACATTAGCACGATATAGTCCCTATATGCTGGATTGGATTGTTAATTGACCAAACCATGAAGAACACTTATGAAACCTGTGGGGTATTAAACACAATGTCATTTTCATGGTCACTTTTATCCACTTCCTTTCAGTTTGTTCATAAAATGAATTGTACTTTACAATTGCTGGGTCAGTCAGTTTACACCCCTATATTTGTTCAGTTCATTCTTAAATTCTTTAAATTTCTTGAGGTTCAACCTGACCGAATTCGGGATTACAGGGTAAGGAATCAATTATCAAAGGGTGCACCCCCAGACTCAAGAACAGCTTCACCCCCCCCCTTTTTATCAAACTTCAAAATGGCCCTTCCATAAGATAAGGTCCTGTCCGATTCACTTCTACCCCATTGTGGACATTGGGCCTTGTCTATGGAACTGATGTACTTCAATGCTGAGAACTATATTCGGCATTTTGCTCTACTTTGCCTTGATTGCATTTATGTAAAGTATTATCTGGTTGATTAGCATGCAAAACAAATCTTTTCAATGTACATCGGTAACCTTGACAACCATAAACATAAAACTAAAACGTAAATGAATGAGAGGTTAATGAGAGGAGGTGACAAGAGCCAATAGATGTCGGAAAGTAGAAAAGAGGAGTGAAATGTAAAGCTAGAGGGAAGGATTACAATGGAAGGGGATTGAGGGGGGAGTGGGGTGGAATAGTAGGTGACACATTGGCGCAGCTTAGAGTTGCCGCCTTACTGCGCCAAAGACTGAGATTCAATCCTGACTGTCGCTGCCTGTATGGCATTTGTACATTCTGCCCATGACCATGTGGGTTTTCTCCGGGTGCTCCCGTTTCCTCCCACATTCCAAAGACGTGCAGGTTTGTAGGTCAATTCCTTGCCGTGCCTTGCCTTGGATTGAAGTCCTTGTCTTGCCTTGCCTTCAAGTCCACATGGGACTGGGAATCTACTGGGATTGAGCTGGGACCTTTACTGTGTGTGATATATGTGAATAATTTAGACGTGGATCTAGGAGGCATGATCATTCAGTTCACAGTTGACTTGAAGATTAGACAAGTTGTTGAGAGTGTGGAGGGTAGTCTTTGGCTACAGGGTAATGTCAATGCTTTGGTGATATAGGCTGAGAAATTGTAGATGGAATATAATCGGTGGCGCAACTCACCTGTTGCAGCCTGTCTGTCTTTTTTTAATTTTTTGTCTAGTTAAATGTAGTTGTTAATGTTTTTTAATACTGTTTTTAACTGCGTTTATGTGGAGGGCGGGGGGGGGGGGGGGTGTGGGGGAAACTTAAAATAATCTCTTCCCTGCACGGGAGTCACGACCTTTTTCCCTGTCGGGTCTCCGTTGTCATTAGGGCGTAGCACCGTGGAGCGGCCTCCAGCCGAAACAACCTGGGGGCTCCAGTCGCGGAGCCTGTGGAGCTGCGGACTTGCCATCATGGGGCTTGCCAGCCTTGGAGCATGGGGACGGTGGTGGATCGCTGCTGCGGCCCAGACCACGGAGCTCGGAGGCTCCAGCTGCAGCCGCAGGACCGGTGGACTGTGATATCGGGAGCTCGCGGGTCTGGGTGAGAGAACGCATTTCGGAGCTCCCACAACGCAACTTCTCCAGCCCATGTCGCGGGGTTGGAACGACCCGGAGCGGGGCCATACATCGCCCAAAGCGGCTTTAATGGCCGCGGGACATTCCAGCGCCTGCCGGGGGGTCCAACTGCGTGACATTTAGACCTGGAGCAGGGCCGTACAATGCCTGGCGCGGCCTAAAATGGCCGTGGGACTTACCGTACTCATAAGCACGCATAAACACCCAACCCTCCATCCTTCTGTCGATTTCACAGTGTACCGCAGTCCCTTAGTATGTATCGCCCCTGCGTTCCTTGGCGGCTACATTTAGTGCTTTTATAGCAGTGGGGTAAAAACTGTTTTTTAGTCTGTTCGTCCTTGTCCTTGTAGATCTGTACCGTCTGCCTGACGGCAACAGTTCAAACAGGGAGTGTCCGGGGTGGGAAATGTCCTTTATGATACTCTGGGATTTTTTGATGCAGCGAGAACTGTGTAAGTCCTCCAAGGTAAGGAGAGGGCAGCCGACAATCCTCTGGGCGTTGTCAATGGCCCTCTGGAGCGCTTTCCTCTGAGCCGCTGTGCAGCTGGTGTACCACACGCATACACAGTATGTTAGTATGCTCTCAATGGAGCACCGATAAAAGGACAGCAGCAGTCTCTGAGTGATGTTATTCTTCCTGAGCACCCTCAGGAAGTGCAGTCTCTGCTGGACCTTTTTCAGCAGCGCAGTGGTGTTCACGCTCCACGTCAGGTCCTCCTCAATATGGATTCCCAGGAAGCGGAAATCCGCCACCCTCTCCACACAGTCCCCTCTGATAATCAATGGTACCATGTCCGTTTTATTCTTCCTAAAGTCTATTATTAATTCCTTTGTCTTTAAGGTGTTGAGGAGCAGGTTATTTTCTTCACACCACACTGTCAGCTGCTCCGCCTCATCCCGGTAGGCGTACTCGTCCCCCCCGGAGATGAGTCCCACCACCGTAGTGTCATCCGCAAATTTGACAATGGTGTTGCTGTGGTGGGCGGGGGTGCAGTCATGTGTGTAGATGGTGTAGAGCAGGGGGCTCAGTACGCAGCCCTGTGGAGAGCCGGTACTGAGGCTGAGGGCCGTGGATGTATGATGGCCCACTCTGACTCTCTGGCTGCGACCCGACAGGAAGCTATTTATCCACGTGCAGGTGGAGTGTGGAAGTCCCAAGTCCCCCAGTTTGTCCACCAGTTTGTGGGGAAGGATGGTATTAAAATATGGTTAAATAGGCAGGTGGAATATTGGGCTTCGTTAATTGGGACAGTAAATACAGAGTAGGGACATTTTAGAAACGTAGAAACATAGAAATTAGGTGCAGGAGTAGGCCATTCGGCCCTTCGAGCCTGCACCGCCATTCAATATGATCATGGCTGATCATCTAACTCAGTAACCCGTTCCTGCCTTCTCTCCATACCCCCTGATCCCCTTAGCCACAAGGGCCACATCTAACTCCCTCTTAAATATAGCCAATGAACTGGCCTCAACTACCCTCTGTGGCAGAGAGTTCCAGAGATTCACCACTCTCTGTGTGAAAAAAGTTCTTCTCATCTCGGTTTTAAAGGATTTCCCCCTTATCGTTAAGCTGTGACCCCTTGTCCTGGACTTCCCTAACATCGGGAACAATCTTCCTGCATCTAGCCTGTCCAACCCCTTAAGAATGTTGTAAGTTTCTATAAGATCCCCTCTCAATCTCCTAAATTCTAGAGAGTATAAACCAAGTCTATCCAGTCTTTCTTCATAAGACAGTCCTGACATCCCAGGAATCAGTCTGGTGAACCGTCTCTGCACTCCTTCTATGGCAATAATGTCCTTCCTCAGATTTGGAGACCAAAACTGTACGCAATACTCCAGGTGTGATCTCACCAAGACCCTGTACAACTGCAGTAGAACCTCCCTGCTCCTATACTCAAATCCTTTTGCAATGAAAGCTAACATACCATTCGCTTTCTTTACTGCCTGCTGCACCTGCATGCCTACCTTCAATGACTGGTGTACCATGACACCCAGGTCTCGCTGCATCTCCCCTTTCCCAATCGGCCACCATTTAGATAATAGTCTGCTTTCCCGTTTTTGCCACCAAAATGGATAACCTCACATTTATCCACATTATACTGCATCTGCCAAACATTTGCCCACTCACCCAACCTATCCAAGTCACCTTGCAGTCTCCTAGCATCCTCCTCACACCTAACACTGCCCCCCAGCTTAGTGTCATCCGCAAACTTGGAGATATTGCCTTCAATTCCCTCATCCAGATCATTAATATATATTGTAAATAGCTGGGGTCCCAGTACTGAGCCTTGGGGTACCCCACTAGTCACTGCCTGCCATTGTGAAAAGGACCCGTTTACTCCTACTCTTTGCTTCCTGTTTGCCAGCCAGTTCTCTATCCACATCAATACTGAACCCCCAATGCCTTGTGCTTTAAGTTTGTATACTAATCTCTTATGTGGGACCTTGTCGAAAGCCTTCTGGAAGTCCAGATACACCACATCCACTGGTTCTCCCCTATCCACGCTACTAGTTACATCCTCGAAAAATTCTATAAGATTCGTCAGACATGATTTACCTTTCGTAAATCCATGCTGACTTTGTCCAATGATTTCACCACTTTCCAAATGTGCTGCTATCCCATCTTTAATAACTGACTCTAGCAGTTTCCCCACTACCGATGTTAGACTAACTGGTCTGTAATTCCCCATTTTCTCTCTCCCTCCCTTCTTAAAAAGTGGGGTTACATTTGCTACCCGCCAATCTTCAGGAACTACTCCAGAATCTAAAGAGTTTTGAAAGATTATTACTAATGCATCCACTATTTCTGGAGCTACTTCCTTAAGTACTCTGGGATGCAGCCTATCTGGCCCTGGGGATTTATCGGCCTTTAATCCATTCAATTTACCCAACACCACTTCCCGGCTAACCTGGATTTCACTCAATTTCTCCAACTCCTTTGTCCCCTGCTATTTCCGGCAAATTATTTATGTCTTCCTTAGTGAAGACGGAACCAAAGTAGTTATTCAATTGGTCTGCCATATCCTTGTTCCCCATGATCAACTCACCTGTTTCTGACTGCAAGGGACCTACATTTGTTTTAACTAATCTCTTTCTTTTCACATATCTATAAAAACTTTTGCAGTCAGCTTTGTCCAGCTTTATACATTACTTGTCTGTCCTCAACCAAAGTACTACAGATATTTCTGTCCCCACAATGGAGGAGGACTGATAGTGTTAGAGAAGGTGCCTAGAAGATTCAGTAAGGTTGCTTTAATCGAGCATTTCAGTAATGGAGGGGCAAGAGCTGTTCTCACTGCAGTGGATGAGGTAAAAAGGGGACATGATTAAGGTCCAAATCGTTGTAAGGGATATAGACTTCAGGACTCTTTTCTTCATATGAGAGGTAGATAAAATGGGAGGGCATAGGTTTAAAATAAAAAAGTAAGAGAGTCAGAGGGGTTTTGAGGGAATTAGGGTTTTAAAGGTTTTTTTAACCTAGAGAATAGTGAGTACCAGTAATCCATTGACTGAAAGTCTCATGTACGCAGATTCACTAGTAACATTTAACAGGTCATAAAGTCATAGAATTTTACAGCGGGGAAACAAACCCTTCCGTCCAACTTGCCCACACCAGCCAACATGTCCCAGCTGATTCTGAAGAAGGGTCTCGTCCCGAAACATCACCCATTCCTTCTATCCAGAGATGCTGCCTGTCCCGCTGAGTTACTCCAGCATTTTGTATCTATCTTCGGTATAAACCAGCATCCGCAGTTCCTTCCTACACATGTCCCATCTACATTAATCCCACCTTTCTACATCTGTCCCATATCTTTCTAAACCTGCCCTATCCATGGATCTGCCTAACTGTTTCTTAAACATTGTTGAGATGAGCATTTGAATCACATAGAAACATGGAAAATAGGTGCAGGAGTAGGCCATTCGGCCCTTCGAGCCTGCACCGCCATTCAATATGATCATGGCTGATCATCCAACTCAGTATCCTGTACCTGCCTTCTCTCCATACCCCCTGATCCCTTTGGCCACAAGGGTCACATCTAACTCCCTCTTAAATATAGCCAATGAACTGCCCTCAACTACCTTCTGTGCAGAGTTCCAGAGATTCACCACTCTCTGCACGAAAAATGATTTTCTCATCTCGGTCTTAAAGGATTTCCCCTTTATCCTTAAACTGTGACCCTTGTCCTGGACTTCCCCAACATTGGGAACAATCTTCCTGCATCTAGCCTGTCCAACCACCTAAGAATTTTGTAAGTTTCTATAAGAACCCCCCTCAATCTTCTAAATTCTAGCGAGTACAAGCCAAGTCTTATCCAGTCTTTCTTCATATGAAAGTCCTGACATCCCAGGAATCAGTCTGGTGAACCTTCTCTGTACTCCCTCTAAGGCAAGAATGTCTTTCCTCAGATTTGGAGACCAAAACTGTACACAATACTCCAGCTGTGGTCTCACCAATACCCTGCACAACTGCAGTAGAACCTCCCTGCTCCTATACTCAAATCCTTTTGCTATGAATGTTAACATACCATTCGCTTTTTTCACTGCCTGCTGCACCTGCATGCCTACTTTCAATGACCGGTGTACCATGACACCCAGGTCTCATTGCATCTCCCCTTTTCCTAATCGGCCACCATTTAGATAATAGTCTACTTTCCTGTTTTTGCCACCAAAGTGGATAACCTCACATTTATCCACATTATACTGCATCAGCCATGCATTTGCCCACTCACCCAGCGTATCCAAGTTACCTTGCAGATTCCTAGCATCCTCCTCACAGCTAACACTGCCCCCAGCTTCGTGTCATACGCAAATTGGAGATGTTGCATTCAATTCCCTCATCCAAATCACTAATATATATTGTAAATAGCTGGGGTCCCAGCACTGAACCTTGCGGTACCCCACTAGTCACTCCCTGCCATTCTGAAAAGGACCCGCTTACTCCTACTCTTTGCTTCCTGCTTGCTAGCCAGTTCTCTATCCACATCAATACTGAACCCCCAATACCGTGCACTTTAAGTTTGTATACTAGTATCTTATGTGGGACCTTGTCGAAAGCCTTCTGAAAGTCCAGATATATGTTGGCATAGATGGCTCTGGGCCAAGGGCTGGAATGGGATTAATACAGATAGGTGTTCACTGATGATGTGGGCATGGTGTACATACTTTATGAATATGACTGTGAGCAAGAGATTTGGCTATTCAGCAGAGGGGAAAGAGCTCTTTGACAGATAATTAATAGGTATCTGCCCATTGATGGTGGAGTGAGATGGCTGATAAAGGGATGAAGATGGAAGGGAGGACAGCCCATTGATGGAAGATTAATAACTATCCATTGAAAGGAGAATTAATAGAAACTGCTAATTGATAACAATGAGGGGATTAACATGGCAGAATATTAGATGAGGAAGGTTTAGACTGAATGATGATAAAACTGGAAAAATGGAAAACTTACAGGATCAATTTTGAAATGATTGAACAAGAAATGGCCAGATAAATAACCACAAAAGATGGGCAATGAGATGTAACTTGTATTTGATGTCTATTGACCGCTTGGACAAAGTAACTCAGGGAAGAAATTGAAATGACATAAAAGCTATATTGGATCTCTAAATAAAGGTAATCAAACGTTAAAACATAGGGAATACAGTTAATGGTCTACTGAAATATTAACCATGACTGAACATTAACAAAAATCAAATAGTAATTTTCAGCATGATTGGCATTGTTAAATGATGACCAATCTCGTGGAATCAAAATAGTGATTTTAAGTTACTTTAGAAAACTACACATGATATTACAGAGATTGGTACCATGCTGTGTATTTGTAGTTAAATCATTTTTTGATGGTCTATTTTCTAAATCCACTCTTGGCCATATTTTCTGTGGTGTTTCCATGAGTTGGTCCTTTAAGGTGAAGTTTTTTCTCGCCATGAACCTCTTTGTAGGTAAAAGCTGATGTATCTTGCCTGAGATAAAAATGGCCGGGTGAGAAGAGGAGAGGGACGTCGATTGGCGGGCTGATCTGGTCAAGGGTGACGGAGGAAGGCTCTGCAGGGATTCTGGGGCTTGTCTGGATTGGAATCCACGCCAGTGGACCAAGCGCGCGCGGTCGGATTTTGGAATTTGGAAATGGCACCAAAACATGGCGACGCCTTCATGTGTAATTATGCAAAGAAAATTTCACTGTGCAATTGCACGTGACGCATAAAGTACCATTGAACCATCGAAACATTGAAGATTCAAGGAAAATTGTCTTGCAAGTTGTCACTCAACATCGTTAGCTGAGAAGACCGGTGAACTCCCTTATGCATTTGATTTACGTCTAAATATGAATTTAACCCACATTTAACCTCACACTATTAGCAGTCTTATTGACTGATCCCAATTAACATTAAATCACAATAATGCTTCGAACTGACTTTTCAACCTGCATGACACATTTTGTTTAAATGATGCAGAGGATGTTAATTTATGTAATTCATGTTCTCTCTATATATGCAATAATTTTTAAACTGCTGCATTTCTTTGATTGCATCTATTTATTTGTTAATTTAGTTCTGTCAATCAATTGCATAGATACAAAACATTTGACTTTACATTTGCAGTTCATGTGATAGGAGCAGAATTAGGCCATTTGGCACATCAAGTCTACCCTGCCATTCAATCATGGCTTATCTATCTTTCCCTCTTAAACCCTTTCTCCTGGCTTCTTCCCATAAACTCTGACACCCGTACTAATCAAGAATCTATCTCTGCCTTAAAAATGTCAATTGACCTGGCCTCCACAACCTTCTGTAGCATTGAATTCTACAGGTTCCTCCCTCCAACTACAAAAAATTCTCCTAATCTCCTTCCTAAAGGAATGTCCTTCAATTCTGAGGATATGACTTCTGGTCCTAGACTCTCCCTCTAGTGAAAACATCCTCTCCACATCCACTCTATCCAGGACATGTTGTGTCGGAAGGAACTGCAGATGTTGATTTACACCGAAGGTAGACACAAAATATTGGAGTAACTCAGCGGGACAGACAGCATCTCTGGAGAAAAGTAATAGGTGATGTTGCAGGTCGAGACCCTTCTTCTGACTCGCCAGACATGTCATGACCTGTTGTCAGATAGTCATCGAGAGAAACCGGCACAGAAACAGACTCTTCAACCCAACTCATCCATGCATCCCCCATCTAAGCCAGTCCTATTTGCCCTGCATTTGGTCCATATCTCTCTAAACATTTCCTGTACGTGTTCAAGTCTCTTTCAATGGTTATCAAAAATTACAGCAGGACTTTGATCATCTGGGCAAGTGACCTGAGAATTGGAGTTCAATGCAGATAAGTGTGAAGTGTTGCAATTTGGGAAGTCAAACCAGGACAGGAGCTTTACCGTGAATGGTGGGGCATTGGGGAATGTTACAGAAGAAACAAATAGGAATGTGGGTGCACAGTTCTCTGAAAGTGGTGCCACAGGTAGATAGCGTGGTCGTAGGCTTTTGGTGCATTGAGCGTCATCAGCCCAAATGTTGAGTATAGAAGTTGGGACATTATGTTACAGTTGCACAAGATGTTGATGAGGATGCATTTGGAGAACTGTGTTCAGTTTCGGTCACCCTGCTATACGAAACATAGTTACATAGAAACATAGAAAATATGTGCAGGAGTAGGCCATTCGGCCCTTCGAGTCAGCACCGCCATTCAATATGATCATGGCTGATCATCCAACTCAGTATCCTGTACCTGCCTTCTCTCTATACCCCCTGATCCCTCTAGCCACAAGGGCCACATCTCACTCCCTCTTAAATATAGCCAATGAACTGGCCTCAACTACTTCCTGTGGCAGAGAATTACACAGATTCACCACTCTCTGTGTGGAAAAAAAAGTTTTCATCTCGGTCCTAAAAGATTTCCTCCTTATTCTTAAACTGTGGCCCCTTGTTCTGGACTTCCCCACATTGGGAACAATCTTCCTGCATCTAGCCTGTCCAACCCCTTAATAGGCCTTTTTCACGGGGCGACTTGACGCAAGTTGGTAGCCAGAGTTAAGTGGTCGTGGTCTAGCACGATATCACATGATATAACGGGGGGGATAAAGAAAGAGTTCCCACGGTACTCGGCATTTCTATTATTTGTGCGAGTGACTTGTCCGTCTCCCGAGCTTTCCCGTTAAATCTTGAATGACATTGTAACCTGTCAAGTGTAATTAAATCATCACGTGGCACAAATGATGTCACTTTTTTTTTCACACACTATAAATATCCTCCCTTGGTTGAATTGGTATATACACACACAAAGCAGAGTTTTACTGTGTATGTGGGAGACACAGATGGAGTGAGCACAGTTACTGAGGCAGAGTCTCTCAGCCTGTGTGAGAGGGAGGGAGGGAGAGAGAGAGAGGCACACACAAGGTGGATGTGAAATCTCACCTGCCTGTTTCAGTGACAGACACCCGCCGCCAGTAAATGAAGACACCCCCATCTGTCTCCCCCTCCTCTCCCTCGACTCCCCCACCTTTCCCTCCCAGAGAGAGAGAGAGTGTAAGTTACCTAAAATTAAATAATTCAATGTTCATAGTGAACACGGACACAAAATGTTGGTGTAACTCAGCAGGTAAGTCAGATCTGGGAAGAAAAACATAAAAAGCTGGAGTAAGTCAGCGTGTCAGGCAGCATCTCTGGAGAAAAAGTATAGGTGGCGATTCGAATCGGAACCCTTCTTCAGACATCCTAATCGGAATTGAGTCTGAAGATGTGTCTCGTCCCGAAACATCACCTATTTTTCTCCAGAGATGCTGCTTGACTCGCTGAGTTACTCCAGCTTTTTGTGTCTGTCTTCGGTTTAAACCAGCATGTGCAGTTCACTCCTTACACGGGTCTCTGGAGAACATTGATTGGTAGCGTTCCGGACCCTGCTTCGGAAAGGCATCGATCGCTGGTCGGCGAGGACTCCGAGCTGTATCTCTGAAAGAAGTACATGTGAACATTTCTCACGGACCATAAAAATGCGGGACCTTTCAGTAAAGTCCCTTTTAAAGGTTATAGTTATTTTCTTGAATCTCATTAACATAACTCATGAATTAGTTGATATCCATATGTGGATGCAAATCTTTATTTTTTAAATTCAATCCCACAGAAGACAATTTTTACTCACCTCTGTCCTCTCTGTCCAGCTTCCGGGTTCACCATTCGCAGGAGTTCCCACGGTAACTGCAAGAGTTATTACGGATATCACACTGGCCACTACATGCATATAATGTTGCAATGTTCAACCACAAGTGTACAAGTCACTCTTGGAGAAATTCAAGCTTGTTTGAATTTTCTCCCGAGTCACCAAGTTACACGAGTACCTGCCGTTAGCGCCACGGTGGTCCACGGTGGTCCACGAATGCCGTACAGTTATCGCACGAGGTTCCCACGATGTTCAACTTTGGTTAACTCTTGCGTCAAGTCGCCCCGTGAAAAAGGGGTTTAAGGTTGTCATTAGATGTCGAAAGATGTCATTAAGCTGGAAAGATGTCATTAACAGAAAAGATTTACGAGAATGTTGCCAGGACTCAAGGGACTTGGCTTTAGGGAGAGGTTGGGCAAGCTAGGACATTATTCCTTGGAGCACAGGAAGCTAAGGGGTGATCTTATGAAATCATGGGGGGAATTGATAGGATGAGGGTAGGAAAATCAAGAACTAGAGGACATAGGTTTCAGATGAGACGGGAAAGATTTAATAAGAATCTGAGGGACAACTTTTTCTCACAGAGGATGGTGGATATATCAATGAACTTGCCAGAAGGGGGTTGTTGAGGCAGATACAATAACACTTCAAATACATTAGGTGCAGGCGCAAGGATAGAGAAGTAGAGCAATATGTTCAGTTTAGTTTAGTTTATTGTCACGTGTACCAAGGTACAGTGAAAAGCTTTAGTTGCGTGCTAACTATTCAGCAGAAAGACAATATATGATTACAATCTATGCATTTACAGTGTATAGATACATGATAAGGGAATAGCTTTTGGTGTAAGTTAAAGACAGCAAAGTCCGAGCAATGATATCTTTGTCAGTCTGGGCAAATTGGGCCGAAGGTCCTGTGTCTGTGCTGTATGACTCTATGAATCTATGACTCCAGATGTTTTTATCGCACAGCCTCGCCTATCTCCTCTAGCAGCTCATTCCATATAACTGCCATCCGCTAAGTGAAAAAGTAGCCCCTCAGGTTCCAATTAAACCTTTCCCCACCCACCTTAAACCTCCAGTTCTTGATTTCCCTCCCTTGGGTAAAATACTCTGTGCATTCTTTAGTGATCTGTAACATCTTTAGTGATGTGGTAAGTGAGGTTTAATTTATTCCCACAGTCGTTCTGAGGAGTCCTAATTGAGGGAAGGGGAGGAACTGATATTCAATCAGAATGCAATGGTTCACTGAGCCAATTACACCGTCAGTCACCCCTGGATCTATAACTAAGCAGTAAATCTTGATAGCTCCTTGCTGTGGAGTGAAGGAAACCCAAGTACATTCTGCTGTATTGCATTCAAGACCAGCTTTCAGATCTTGAAGATTTAGCAAATTCATAATTTTGTGTTCTTTTCTTTGCCAATTTAGTTTTATGGCAGTAAGCAACATATATTTTACAATCCTTACCAGATATTTTGTTTATGGTTTATTATGGTCTTGAATCACACAGGAAAATGATAACAATGATGAGTGATTAACAACAGGGATGGCACGGTGGCACTGCGGTAGAGTTGCTGCCTTACAGCGCCAGAGACCCGGGTTCAACACTGATGCCCCTGCCCCACAATGTGAATTTACCCAAGAGCTCTCCCGAGTAAAAAAAAGAATCAAACTCGTGGTAAGTACGTAGGATGTATGTAGCAGATATGTAGGAGTTTGTGGATGTCTCGTTGCGGCTCGTAATGCTAACGGCAGATAATCGGGAAACGCGGTAACTCGTGAAGTTTTTTGAACACTGTGAAAAATGTCCACGCGTAAAAAAATACTCGTGATAAAGTACCACGAGTTTGATTTTTTTTTTAACTCGGGAGAGCTATTGGGTAAACTCGCATTGTGGAACAGGGGTTTAACTACGTTGTGCTGTCTGTGACCTGCGTGGGTTTTTACCGGGTGCTCTGTTTTCCTCCCACACTCCATAGACGAGCAGGTTTGTAGATTCATTGAATTTGGTAAAATTGTAAATTGTCCCGAGTGTGTGTAGGATCATGCTAGTGTAGGGGATCACAGGTCATTGCGAAATAGGTGGATCGAAGGGCCTATTTCCATACTGTATCACTAAAGTCTAAAGTCTACATTCAAAATTCAGCAATTGCAAATGTACTGTGAACATATTATGAACATATGGCAAAATAATTTAGCTTTTTGCTTATTATTTTTTAGTCAGCGCATTGATTTACCCAATTAACAAATAGCTATAATGCTTCAAGCCCTGGCATAATGAAGATTGGGTGGCACAGTGATGTAGCTGGTAGAGCTACTGCCTCATTGTGCCAGCGACCCGGGTTTCTTCCAAACCTCGGATGCTGTCTCTGTGGAGTTTGCGCGTTCTCCCACGGACCACATTGATTTCCTCCGGGGGCTCCGGTTTGCTCCCTCATCTGGTTTCCTCCCACGTGTAGGTGTGCAGGTTCATTGGTCTCTGTGAACTTGTCCTTAAATTGTGGAGAATGAATGAGAAAGTGGGAATAAAATAGAAATCGTGTGTGTGGGTGATCATTGGTCGACGTGGACTTGGGAGACCGAAGGGCCTATTTCCATGCTGTATTTCTAAATTGATAAATAAATGTAATTAAACATAAATTGTTCAGTTCATATACAAGTGTGTGTGGGAACTATTCCATGAACCCGATACATTGTATCTCTTCCCGTTGATGGGGGAAAGAGGTGTATGATACAAGTGGTTACAACAACTCACTTCAACAGTTTTTAAGAAGGAACTGCAGATGCTGGAGAATCGAAGGTTACACAAAAAAGCTGGAGAAACTCAGCGAGTGCAGCAGCATCTATGGAGCGAAGGAAATAAGCAACGTTTCGGGCCGAAACCCTTCTTCAGACTGATCGGGGGCGGGGGTGGGCGGGGACAAGAAAGGAAAAAGGAGGAGGAGCCCGAAGGCTGGGGGATGAGAGGAGACAGCAGGGGGACTGAGGAAGGGGAGGAGACAGCAAGGACTAACAAAATTGGGAGAATTCGATGTTCATGCCCCCGGGATGCAGACTCCCCAAACGGAACATGAGGTGCTGTTCCTCCAATTTCCGGTGCTGCTCGCTGTGGCCATGGAGGAGACCCAGGACAGAGAGGTCGGAGACGGAGTGGGAGGGGGAGTTGAAGTGCTGAGCCACCGGGAGGTCAGCTTGGTTATTGCGGACCGAGCGGAGGTGTTCGGCGAAACGATCGCCCAACCTACGCTTGGTCTCACCGATATAGATCTGCTGACATCTAGAGCAGTGGACGCAATAGATGAGGTTGGAAGAGATGCAGGTAAACCTCTGTCACACCTGGAACGATTGCTTGGGTCCTTGAACGGAGTCGAGGGGGGGAGGTAAAGGGACAAGTGTTGCATCTCTTGCGGTTGCAAGGGAAAGTGCCCGGGGAGGGGGTGGTACGAGAGGGAAGGGAAGAATTGACAAGGGAGTTATGTAGGGAGCGGTCTTTGCGGAAGGCAGATATGGGGGGAGATGGGAAGATGTGGCGAGTGGTGGGGTCACGTTGGAGGTGGCGAAACTGACGGAGGATTACTTTTTGTATGTGACGGCTGGTGGGGTGAAAGGTGAGGACTAGGGGGACTCGGCCCTTGTTGCGAGTGGGGGGATGGGGAGAGAGAGCAGTGTTGCGGGGTATGGAAGAGACCCTGGTGCGAGCCTCATTTATGGTGGAGGAGGGGAACCCCCGTTCCCTGAATAATGAGGACATTTCAGATGTCCTGGTGTGGAACGCCTCATCCGTGGAACAGATGCGGCATAGACGGAGGAATTGGGAGTAGGGGATGGAGTCCTTACAGGAAGCAGGGTGGGAAGAAGTGTAGTCCAGATAGCCATGGGAGTCAGTGGGTTTATAGTGTATGTCGGTCAGAAGTCTATCACCTGCAATGGAGATAGTGAGGTCAAGGAATGGTAGGGAAGTGTCGGAAATGGTCCAGGTGTATTTGAGTGCCGGATGGAAGTTAGTGGTGAAGTGGATGAAGTCAGTCAGTTGTGTGCGGGTGCAGGAGGTGGCACCAAAGCAGTCGTCGATGTAGCGGAGGTAGAGGTCGGGGATGGGGCCCTGGTATGTATTGAACAAGGATTGCTCGACGTAACCTACAAATAGGCAGGCATAGCTGGGGCCCATGCGTGTGCCCATAGCTACGCCTTGTATTTGGAGGAAATGGGAGGAGTCGAACGTGAAGTTATTGAGGGTAAGGACCAGCTCCGCTAGGCGGAGGAGAGTGTCAGTGGCTGGGTATAGGTTGCTTCTCTGGTCGAGGAAGAACCGGAGGGCTTTGAGACCATCGTGGTGGGGGATGGAGGTGTAGAGTGACTGGACGTCCATGGTGAAGATGAGGGGGTGAGGGCCTAGAGAATTGAATGCGCGGAGACGACGGAGAGTGTCTGAGGTGTCTTGAACATAGGTAGGGAGGGATTTAACCAAGGGTGATAGGATGGAGTCAAGGTATTTGGAAATGAGTTCGGTGGGGCACGAACAGGCAGAGACAATGGGTCTTCCGGGACAGTCAGGTTTGTGGATTTTAGGGAGAAGGTAAAATCGGGCTGTGCGGGGCTGGGGAACGATGAGGTTGGAGGCTCGGTCGGGCAGGGCATTGGAGTGGATGAAGTCGGTGATGGTGCTGGAGATGGTGGCCTGGTGCTCGTCAGTGGGGTCATGGTCCAGGGGTAAGTAGGAGGAGGTGTCCGAGAGTTGGCGCGTGGCCTCAGCTTTGTAGAGATCGGCGCGCCAGACTACCATGGCACCTCCCTTGTCAGCGGGTTTGATAACCAAATCTGGGTTGTTGCGGAGTGAGTCGATGGCAGAACGTTCATGTGGTGAGAGATTGGAGTGAGACAGGGGAGTGGAGAAGTTGAGGCGGTTGATGTCGCGACGGCAGTTATTGATAAAAAGTTCTAAAGCCGGAAATTGGCCACGAGGGGGGTTCCACGAGGAGGGGGTGCATTGGAGACGGGAAAAGGGGTCATCATTGGGGGGCGAGGACTCCTTCCCATGGAAGTACGCTGTGAGGCGGAGGCGACGGTAGAAGCGCTCCAAGTCGTGGTGGGCGCGGAATTCATTGAGGTGGGGACGGAGGGGGACAAAGGTAAGACCTCTGTTGAGGACAGACCGTTCGGTGTTGGAGAGGGGGAGGTCGGGGGGGATGGTGAACACCCGACAGGGATGGGGGTTGGGGCCGGAGGAAGGCAGGTGGGTGGACTGGGGACGAGGCGATGTGTGGTGGGGGGGTGGTGGGTGCTCAGGGGGTGGGGGGGTGAGAGGGCTGTGGTGTGGGTGGGGAAGAGCAGGGGCCACACAGTTAGAGGGGGTGGGGGAAGACTCAGTCGAACTGCCACTAAGGTAGACCAGGCTGGGTCGACTGGCACTATGACCCAGTGGAGTCAAACCCAGGAGAGTGGGAGTAAGCAGCGTGAAGGCTTCAGGCCCAGTGGAGAGTCCAGGCTCCAGGTAAGGCGACGGCTGTGGGTTGTTGGAGGGAGGTGGAGTGGCGAGGGTCAGCGGACCCGATGGTGGGAGTCCAGTGGAACCCCCCTCGTGGCCAATTTCCATCTTTAAAACTTTTTATCAATAACTACCGTCGCGACATCAACCGCCTCAACTTCTCCACTCCCTTGTCTCACTCCAATCTCTCACCACATGAACATTCTGCCATCGACTCACTCCGCAACAACCCAGGTTTGGTTATCAAACCCGCTGACAAGGGAGGTGCCGTGGTAGTCTGGCGCGCCGATCTCTACAAAGCTGAGGCCACGCGCCAACTCTCGGACACCTCCTCCTACTTACCTCTGGACCATGACCCCACTGACGAGCACCAGGCCACCATCTCCAGCACCATCACCGACTTAATCCACTCCAATGCCCTACCCGACCGAGCCTCCAACCTCATCGTTCCCCAGCCCTGCACAGCCCGATTTTACCTTCTCCCTAAAATCCACAAACCTGATTGTCCCGGAAGACCCATTGTCTCTGCATGTTCGTGCCCCGCCGAACTCATTTCCAAATACCTTGACTCCATCCTATCGCCCTTGGTTAAATCCCTCCCTACCTATGTTCAAGACACCTCAGACACTCTCCGTCGTCTCCGCGCATTCAATTCTCTAGGCCCTCACCCCCTCATCTTCACCATGGACGTCCAGTCACTCTACACCTCCATCCCCCACCACGATGGTCTCAAAGCCCTCCGGTTCTTCCTCGACCAGAGAAGCAACCTATACCCAGCCACTGACACTCTCCTCCGCCTAGCGGAGCTGGTCCTTACCCTCAATAACTTCACGTTCGACTCCTCCCATTTCCTCCAAATACAAGGCGTAGCTATGGGCACACGCATGGGCCCCAGCTATGCCTGCCTATTTGTAGGTTACGTCGAGCAATCCTTGTTCAATACATACCAGGGCCCCATCCCCGACCTCTACCTCCGCTACATCGACGACTGCTTTGGTGCCACCTCCTGCACCCGCACACAACTGACTGACTTCATCCACTTCACCACTAACTTCCATCCGGCACTCAAATACACCTGGACCATTTCCGACACTTCCCTACCATTCCTTGACCTCACTATCTCCATTGCAGGTGATAGACTTCTGACCGACATACACTATAAACCCACTGACTCCCATGGCTATCTGGACTACACTTCTTCCCACCCTGCTTCCTGTAAGGACTCCATCCCCTACTCCCAATTCCTCCGTCTACGCCGCATCTGCTCCACGGATGAGGCGTTCCACACCAGGACATCTGAAATGTCCTCATTATTCAGGGAACGGGGGTTCCCCTCCTCCACCATAAATGAGGCTCGCACCAGGGTCTCTTCCATACCCCGCAACACTGCTCTCTCTCCCCATCCCCCCACTCGCAACAAGGGCCGAGTCCCCCTAGTCCTCACCTTTCACCCCACCAGCCGTCACATACAAAAAGTAATCCTCCGTCAGTTTCGCCACCTCCAACGTGACCCCACCACTCACCACATCTTCCCATCTCCCCCCATATCTGCCTTCCGCAAAGACCGCTCCCTCCATAACTCCCTTGTCAATTCTTCCCTTCCCTCTCGGTCCACCCCCTCCCCGGGCACTTTCCCTTGAAACCGCAAGAGATGCAACACTTGTCCCTTTACCTCCCCCCTCGACTCCGTTCAAGGACCCAAGCAATCGTTCCAGGTGCGACAGAGGTTTACCTGCATCTCTTCCAACCTCATCTATTGCATCCGCTGCTCTAGATGTCTGCAGATCTATATCGGTGAGACCAAGCGTAGGTTGGGCGATCGTTTCGCCGAACACCTCCGCTCGGTCCGCAATAACCAAGCTGACCTCCCGGTGGCTCAGCACTTCAACTCCCCCTCCACTCCATCTCCGACCTCTCTGTCCTGGGTCTCCTCCATGGCCACAGCGAGCAGCACCGGAAATTGGAGGAACAGCACCTCATGTTCCGTTTGGGGAGTCTGCATCCCGGGGGCATGAACATCGAATTCTCCCAATTTTGTTAGTCCTTGCTGTCTCCTCCCCTTCCTCAGTCCCCCTGCTGTCTCCTCCCATCCCCCAGCCTTCGGGCTCCTCCTCCTTTTTCCTTTCTTGTCCCCGCCCACCCCCGCCCCCGATCAGTCTGAAGAAGGGTTTCGGCCCGAAACGTTGCCTATTTCCTTCGCTCCATAGATGCTGCTGCACCCGCTGAGTTTCTCCAGCTTTTTTGTGTAACCTTCACTTCAACAGTTACCTGAAGGATCTAGGTTTACCTTCTATCCAGGTTGGATGTGAAAAATCTACCAATACAGAAGGAACTGATTAGCTCTGGAATTCTGCACTATAAAGTTAATGGAAAAAGATTTCAAAATGAATAATTTGCCGTGTTTTGACATCCTACTAACAACTAGAGAGCGGTCTTGAGCTATTAAGTACCTCATTGAAGACTCTCGGACTGTCGTTAATTGGATTTAGCTGGACTTGAACTTGCCCAAAACTTGATTCCCTTTATCCTGTATCTGTACAGTGTGGACGGCTCAATTGTAATCATGTTCAGTGTTTCCGCTGACTGGTCAGCATGCAACAAAAGGCTTTCTTGGTACACGTGACAACAAACTAATCTAGACTGAATGTTATGGTCACATTCACATAAATATCCATGAGAGTCTCTGCATAAGAAACTAGAAAGGTTTTTCATTGTATCATTTTACTTCGGAGTCACGTGAGTGACTACGTGAAGAACCCACCCAGCGCGCAGGCGCGGCATTACGTCAGCAGTGCAACAGCGGCAGCAGCTGGAGCCAGGCTCTCCCGCGGCAGCATAAAGTCAAGACCTCAGGTAAGTGCCTTTTTTGTGTTACAGAGTCGCTCAACGGTGGAGAATAGTGGCCACCCGAAAGCGACCAGCCAGAAGGACTGCCTGCCCTACTCCACCCGAGGAGGGGTCCATAGCTGGGCGGCAGCCACTCGTTGCGGAGGAGCCATTTCAACGCTCCCGCTCACCCGACGCCGAGCCGCCCCCTGTGCTGCCGATATCGACGCCCCGCACAGGGAGGAAGGCTACCCATAAAAACAGACCGGCCGGTGTCCTCCGATTTGTCGGAGGAACGGGAACGCTCTCCACCGCCGAAACGGGGGGACGCCCGCATCAGCTGCATGAGGCAGCTGTTGGAACAAATGATTGATGAGGAGATGCAGGCTAGGCATCTCCCAGGAGGACGGGCTTTGGCCTCCTCCTTACCATCACCACACCCTTCTGTACCCTCTATGTTCGAGGGCAGTAAGGGAGGCCAGGACTGGGCTGGCCTATCCCAAGGGCAGGCGGACGACAACATCAGTATGCCGGGCGTGCTGGAAGAAGAGCTACTGGGTGTAGTGGGACGGTACGCTGCGCCCCCAACGACCGGGATGGTACTACCACCTAGGCTGGCGGCCAGCATCAATAGGCTTTCCAACAAGCCGCTGCTGGAGAAGGTCGTACAGCAGGCCCTTGAAACCTATACAGCGCCAGAGAATTGCGAGGCGCTGCGGGTGAAAACAGTCAACGGGCAGATATGGAACCAGCTGGGGCAGCAGATCAGGACTCACGAAGTAAAAATGCAGCGGGTCCTGAAGCTCCACTCTGCAGCCATCACCGCCTTTGCTCGGTCCGTCGGGAACGAAGAGCTTTCCATACCCCAGCAGGATGCACTGGCGTTGATGTGCAACACCACGTACGAGCTGAACAGCCTACGGCGGGATAACATCAGGCCTGCCCTCAATCCAAAATACGCAGGCCTCTGCAAAGCTCCAGCGCCGGAACGAGAGGCGCTGCTATTTGGTGCAGACCTGGCCAAAAAACTAAAAGAGTTGGAAGAGGCGGCCAAACCTGTAGGCCTCATGAGGGCAGCGCCAGGACCGAGCAGGGTGAAGACACCCAGTTGGCAGCACGCCTCAGCATCCACCAGCAGGTACCGAGCTGGTGAAAGCCTGGTGACCGCCTCCCACTACCCCCAGAGCTCTTTTTTAGAGCGGGGCCCAGGGCGGAGCCGTGGGAAGATGCGCCGCCCCACCGCAGCACCAACACGGACAACCTTGGGCCAAACCTACCGGAAACGCCCCCACAAATAAACATGGAGGTAGGTGGGTCTGGTTCCTGCCAACATGCACAGACAAAGGGTGTTGTATTAACAGGAGGACGTTTGAGGTTCTTCAAGCATGTTTGGTGCTCCCTTACTAACAATAAGTTTATACTCAACAGTATCAGTGGATACAAAATTGAATTCAAACCAGGCATAGAACCACCAGTTCAGCACATGCCCCAAAGGGTATTCCTTCCCTCAGCAGTTGAGAAGGTAGAAGGACAAGCTGAACTAGATCGGCTCGTGTCTAAAGGCATCATAGAAATGACCACACACGAGCCGCAAGAATTTGTATCAAATATTTTTCTCAAATCCAAAAAAGATGGTGGATGTCGCATTATTATTGATCTGACGTCACTTAATCAGTCTGTTGAGTATCAACATTTCAAGATGGAGACATTTGTCACTGCCAGACAACTGATCTCCAAGGGATACTACATGGCAAGCATAGATATCAAGGATGCTTACTACTTAGTACCCATTCATACGGATTATTACAAATATCTGAAATTTATCTGGATGGGCCAGCTATGGCAGTACAGAGCCTTGCCCAATGGTTTAACGACAGCTCCCAGATTATTTACAAAAATTCTCAAAGTGGCCATGAAAAAATTGAGAGAACAAAAACATTTAGTCGTGGCCTATCTGGACGATGTTCTCATATTAGGGAGAACAAGGGAACTAGCTGTCGCAGGAGTTTTAGCCACTAAACAACTCCTTGAAACTTTGGGATTCATCCTACACCCAGATAAATCAATATTGGAGCCTACTACTAACATGGATTACCTAGGCTTCACTATTGACACTATCCATATGACTGTCACTCTGCCCAGAGACAAAAAAGTTTCACTCATCGAAGCTTGTAACCATTTAATTGCTACACCGCAACCAAGGATACGGCACGTAGCCAGAGTTATTGGCTCTATAGTAGCAGCATTCCCGGCTGCCCAACATGGGCCCTTGCATTATCAAAATTTGCAAAGAGCAAGGACTCATGCATTACGTCTTAATAGGGGGCATTATGACCGCAAAATGGAGTTACCCACTGAAGCCAAATCAGAACTTCAGTGGTGGGTCGATAATATTTGGCACAGTCACAGTCCTATCGCCGTAACCAATCCTAACATAACCATTACAACGGATGCCAGTGCTTTAGGCTGGGGAGCTACTAACTCCATAGACAGCACAGGTGGCAGATGGACTAACTCAGAGGCATCGCTACTACAATCACTGGGCATTAACTTCTTGGAAATGCTCGCCGCCTTTTATGGGCTAAAAGCATATACATCTGATATGCGGCATGTGCATGTTAGGATTAGGATTGACAACACTACGGCGGTATCTTATATCCAGCACATGGGTGGCATAAAATCAGTATCATGCGACAAATTAACTACTATAATCTGGCAATGGTGTGTCGAGAGACATATTTGGCTATCAGCTGCCTATTTACCAGGCAAGCTAAATTTAGTGGCGGACACCAGGTCACGAAAATTCAATGACAACATCGAATGGATGTTGGACCCAAAACTATTTGCTAGAATTGTCAAGCAATATGGTACGCCAGATATAGATTTGTTTGCGTCTAGACTAAATCACCAACTACCCATGTATGTGGCTTGGGAACCAGACCCAGAGGCAGCAGCGGTAGATGCCTTCACGCTGGATTGGGGAGATTACTCTTTCTATGCTTGCCCGGCCTTCTGCCTCATCAGTCGGGTACTCCAGAAAATTCAGGCAGACTCAGCCTCCGGCATTCTGGTCGTGCCCGACTGGCCTACCCAACCATGGTTCCCAATGTTCCACGACATGGTGGTAGAGACACCTATGGTCCTTCACAACCACCCCCAATTATTGACTCACCCGGTAACTGGCATTAGTCATCCATGCCACCAAAAATTGAACCTCCTGGTTTCCAGATTCTGAACAGACCTTACCGGGGATTGGGGTTATCAGAGAGAACAATCACCACCATGTCGGCATCCCTGCGAGTTTCCACCAAGAAACAGTACCTGACCTACATCAGGAAGTGGGAACAGTACTGTCTGGAAGCAGGGACATCCTACAAGACGGCTTCGATCTCGGATGTGCTGGAGTTCCTGGCCCACCTGCACCATGACCTAAAGATGAGCTACAGTGCCATCAATGCAGCTCGGAGCGCCCTGTCCGCATACCTTATGCCCATAGGACAGCATAGTGTTGGATCCCACCCTCTGGTTATCAAACTCCTTAAAGGGATCTATAACACAAAACCCCCTACACCTAGATACACCCATATGTGGGACGTTAGTGTAGTACTGTCACACCTTCGAGGTTGGCCTCCGGTGGGATCCCTGAGCCTGGAACAATCCACTTATAAAACCCTTATGCTCATGGCGCTTGTATCAGCTCAGAGGGTTCAGTCGCTGCATCAGTTAAATCTGGACCACATGGTGACCACCCCAGATACCATTACGTTTACCATGCCGGGGTTGGTCAAACAGAGCAGACCAGGTACATCCAACTCCCCGTTGATCTTCCGGGCATACCCTCCAGAACCTAGGCTGTGTGTGGTGACCCACCTTTATAACTATATAGACACAACCCAAACTCTTAGAGGGGGAGAGAAAGCCTTATGGGTCAGCCATAAAAAGCCTTTTGGACGGGTTACCAGCCAGACAATATCCAGATGGTTGAAACAGGTCCTTAATATGGCAGGGATTAACACAGATGTTTTTAAATCCCATTCAACCAGGGCAGCGTCCACGTCAGCGGCGGATAGGATGCAGGTTCCCCTAGACCACATCCTCAGTGCAGCGGGATGGTCAAGGGAATCGACATTCCAAAAATTCTACCGCAAACCGCTGATGCAGAAGGACGTCTTTGCGGAGAAAATTTTAGAAACCGCAAATTTATAATTTAAAGCCCAGGGGAGCTATTTTTTGTTGTTCTTAATAAACATTTGTTTTTTAAAACTAACAAACTCGTTGGTCTTTAGCTACCACTTCCTCCCTCGATGATCTTTCGGCAGTGAGTGATAAAACTGTTACACGGTTTGAAATCACAGACCTTTGAAGTCTTCACGTAGTCACTCACGTGACTCCGAAGTAAAATAGTAAGATTAAACGAGTACTTACCAGTACGAAGTTTGATCTGTATTTTATGAGGAGTTACGATGAGGGATTACGTGCCCTCCGCTCCCACCCTCATGGTATAGATCAAACTCGGACTGATGTCTCATTAATCTTTACTATCTTTACTTCAATTTGTGTCTATCTGTGATTCCACACCGCTGCTTGGAAGTATGCCGCGCCTGCGCGCTGGGTGGGTTCTTCACGTAATCCCTCATCGTAACTCCTCATAAAATACAGATCAAACTTCGTACTGGTAAGTACTCGTTTAATCTTACTATTAAATTCCCTCATCTGATCAGATCCCAGTGCTCTCCCTGGCAGACAGGATGACAGATGAAGTGCCCCTAGGTTACTGATATAAAGTTGTGAACATGACCAACTGTCTGAACTGGCATTGGTTCGCATTCTGCCACACATTTCCTTTAGACTTGCCCCTCTCACCTTAAAGCTATGCCCTCTATATCTCCATCCTGGGAAAAAGTTCCGACTGTCCATTATGGCTGATGCTTGACAGAGATATCTTTGTGTGTTAATTCGCTATGTACTGTATATAGATATGCCATTTATTGTCACTATACATGTACAGTGAAACTGAAAGCTGCTCGTACTCAGTGCATACATACAATTTAGCACAAAAAACAAGAACCAGAAAAAACAAAAAACAGAAGGGAGATGGGGGGGGGGGGGGGGAATAGGTGCACAAATTCTGCGGCGCTACATACATATATACATATATACAGATGGAAGTCCGTGTTGGGCGGTGTAGTCAGTGCATGTGTGAATTTGAATTTATAGTAGTTATAATTCTCGGAATGCAACTATTCCTGAGTCTGTTTGTCCTGGATTTGATGCACCTATAGCGCCTTCCAGAGGGCAGCAGGTCGAACAGCCCAAACGCAGGATGGGAGCTGTCTTTGATGATCTTCTTTGCCCTGCTAAGGCAGCGGGAGGTGTAGATGTCCATCAGGGAGGGGAGAGGGCAGCCAATGATCCTCTGCGCTGTCCTGGTTACCCTCTGAAGCCTCTCCCTGTCTGCCATGGTGCAGCTGCCATACCATGCTGTAATGCAGTATGTCAGCAGGCTCTCGATGGACGAGCGGTAGAAAGTCAGCAGCAGGTTAGAGTCCAGGTTGTGCTTCCTGAGGACCCTCAGGAAGTGCAGCCGCTGCTGAGCCTTCTTGATGACCGCTGTCGTGTTGTCCGTCCAGGACATGTCAGCAGCGATATGGACGCCGAGAAACCGGAAGGTGATGACCCTCTCCACACACTCGCCGTTGATGTGTAGGGGGGCTAAGTCGGTGCTGTGCCTCCTGAAGTCGACAATGAGCTCTTTTGTTTTCCTGGTGTTCAGAGCCAGATTGTTTTCTGAGCACCAGGTTGTCAACTTCAGGACTTCCTCTCTGTAGGCTGCCTCGTCTCCCTTTGAAATAAGTCCGATCACAGTAGTGTCGTCAGCAAATTTGACGATGCGGTTGTTGTTGTGGGCCGGACTACAGTCGTAGGTGTAGAGACAGTATAAGAGGGGGCTTAGCACACAGCCCTGTATATATAAAGAAGCATAAGTGTGTCATTTGCTGCACAATGCACAGATTAAGATTACCCCTTGCAGTGTGTTGTTAACATTTCTAAAGGGGATTGTTCATCCTTGAAAACAATAATTCGATTTTTCAAAACACAATTTCAGTAAAAAATAAAAAAAACAATACACTTCAGGAACAAGTAATCTCCCAAATCAGCAGCTTCAATGCCTTTAGGTCGCTTGCAGCCTACATTATTTTCATTCGCATATTACTATTTTCTTCATACATTTCCTGCATATATCCTCCATTCCCTACACATCCATTTGCCTTTCTAAAAGCCTCTTAAATGCCACTATTGTATCTATCCATTATATAAATGTGCTGCATATATACAATATCTTATTAATATGGTGTGAAATAACTTACTATCTAGCTACCTGTGGAGAACCAAAGTAAAACCACCAAGTAAGGTAGATATGTAGGACACGTTGGCTAATATTATTCAACATTATCCCAGGAATGATTGGGTTAACATATGATGAGCATTTGAAGGCACTGGGCCTATATTTACTGGAGGTGAGGAGGATGAGGAGGGACCTCTCATTGAAACTTACTGAATAGTGAAAGCCTGGATAGGGTGGATGTGGAGAGGATGTTTCCACTAGTGGGAGAGTCTAGGATCAGAGGGCACAGCCTCAGAATAAAAGGGTGGTGGGTGTATGGAACAAGCTGCCAGAGGAGGTAATTGAGGTTGGGACTATCCCACCATTTAAAAAACAATTAGACAGGTACATGGATAGGACAGGTTTGGAGGGACATAGACCAAGCACAAGCAAGTTGGATGTGCATCTGGGACATTGTTCGCCGATGTGGGCGAGTTGGGCCGAAGGGCCTGTTTCACTCTATGACTATGACGTACCTTTGGAAAGGAGATGAGGAGGAATTTTGTTGGTCAGAGGGGCCAAATTATTGGGTGTTTTTCAAGCGGAGATTGATAGGTTCTTGATTAGTAATGGGAGAAGGCTGGAAAATGGGGTTGAGAGGAAGAAATAGACCAGCCCTCATCAAATGGTGGAGCAGTCCTGATGGGCCAAAATGAAACTTCTGCTCCTATGTCTTATGGTCTTATGCTCTTCAACACACTCACATTAATAAATGTTCAGAAAACTAGAGGAAGGGCATCAAGTCCACGTACTCGGTGGGCCGAAAGGCCTGTTTCCGCGCTGTATCTCTAAAAATAAAAATAAAACAAAACCTACAAACCCGCATGTCTTTGGAATCCTTTACTACATTTAACATATCAGACGGAAAAGCCGGAACATGCCATGTCATGGATCAAGAGAAATAGAATCATGTGAAATAGCATTAAACTCTATTATTTTTCTAGCATCAACACGAAGGGAATTGTAAATTTCCTGTAAACCTCCTGGACTGAGGAGGTTTACAGGAAATCTGTGGGGCCGTTTTTCACCCAGGAGATGTTTGGATGTGATGATGGAGAAGGTGGTTGAGACTGAGACTCTCATAATAAATAATAAATAAAATCTTTAGACAAGTACTTGAATCACCAGGGCATGGAATGCCAAAGGTTTATTTTGGGTGAATGAGATTAGTATAGATAGGTACGATTTCTGTTCTATTCGGCAAACTAGAACAGAAGAATAGAAGTAGGATGGTAGAAGGATAGAGAGCTCAGTAACCATATAACCATATAAAAATTACAGCATGGAAACAGGCCATCTCGGCCCTTCTAGTCCGTGCCTAAAATCATCCTACCACAAGTAAGATGTTGTTAGGACAAAAACTTGAATTTAGTGTAGTTTAGTTTAATGATACAGCGTGGAAACATGACTTTCAGCCCCCAAGTCCACGTCAACCAGCAATCCCACACAAGCACTATCTTACACACTAGGTACAAAACCAATTAACTTACAAACCTGTATGTCTTTGGAGTGTGGGAGGAAACTGGAAAACCCATGCGGTCACGGGGAGGACGTACAAACTCCATAGAGACAGCACCCGTGGTAAGAATCTATCCCAGGTCTCGGGTGCTGTAAGGCAGTAACTCTGCCGCTGCACCATTGTGCCACTCTTCCTCAATACCCGCTAAACCAAAGAGCTACTGTAGTTATTGACTTCTGTAATACAGGTGGAGTACAGGCCACGGTCTGTATAATAGCTGGTGGTATAGAGATGGCGAGAGGGCCTGAAACATCGGGCCGCCATTGCGGTGACTGCGGAAGCATCAATAGGCCCCGACCGCGGGTGATCAAGAGGAAGTTGACTGAACTTTATTGCCTTCCCTCACAGTGGGAAGTGTTGATTCCGCTGTGGGGGATGTTTTATGTTAAATTCTATCACTTATTTGTGTGCTGCACGGTAACTCAAATTTCACTGCACCAATTGGTGTATGTGACAATAAATGTAACTTGAACTTGAGTTTCATGATGGGGATACAAGGTGCTGCAAATGCTGGAATCTTGAGCAAAGACACAAAGCAAAAATACAAAGTGCTAATGGTATGCGGCAGGTCAGGCAGCATCTGTGGAGCGAATGAATAGAGGAAGTTTTGGGTTAGGACCCTTCCACATTCTGTGGGATTGGGATCGGGATGCTGGCAATGTTCGTTTTACAATTGCTAGTTCGAATAAATATTTCAATGTGTGTAGATCCACAGGCTCTTCAGAGCAGATATATCTCAGCATGCCAAAACAATGTATATTTTAAAAGGTCATTCGTTGCTTGTGGAAATTGATAAGGCTCGAAGGATTACTTCAGTAACCTGGTTTAGATTACTTAAGACATACAGCGTGGAAACAGGGCCTTCAACAGACCATGACCACCCTTACACAAGTTCTGTCCTACACACTAGGGACAATTTACAGAAGCCAATTAACCTTGAAACCTGTTCGTCTTTGGAGCGTGGGCGGAAAGCTGAGCACCTGGAGAAAATCCATGCGGTCACAGCGAAAATGCATAAACTCTGTACAAACAGCACCCGTGGTCAGGATCGAACCCGGGTCTCCGGTGCTGTAAGGCAATAACTCTACTGCTGCGCCACTGTGTTGCCCTTCAGTGGTGCTAAAGTAAAAGAGGTTATGGCCTTATTGAATGGTAGAGCAGACACAAGTGCCAGAAATGCTGCTTGTTTTTGTGATGTTGTTGTGATCCTTCAACAGGACCAGATGAAATGAGAGATCTCTCCATTTTTGATTGAGTGCAGAGACAAGCACCAAGTGGTCCAGGGAGGGTAAATACAGACATCCACTGTCCTTTAACAACAAAAGCAGAGATGCACGTGTGAATACCGAAGAATGGAAACCATGCTGTTTGACAAGTGTAAGATGCACAGAGTTATATTACTTCGGAGCCACGTGAGTGACTACGTGAAGACCCCGTCCAGTATGCATGCGTGTCATATCGTCTATCGCATTGCGTGACGACTGGCAGGGTGAACGTTATTCTCCTGCCAGCAACAGACCTGATGTAAGTTTTTTTTTAAATACTTTCAGGTTTTAAAATCTTTTTGCAGGAACCTCTACTTAGAGGTCCTGCTAAAAGTCCGGGGCCAAGTCGGGACAGAGGGGAAACCCCAGTCTCGGACTTCAGGGAATCCCGGTCACGGGGAATCCTGCCCACGGACCTAGGCACTCGGCACCGCGGATTGCAGTGTAGCGAGCGCCGGCAAATTCACCTTTGAGCCGCTGGCAGTAAAACCAGCGGCTTCATATTGGTGGTGAACCCGCTCGGGAGACGGGGAGCGAACGGGTGTTGGATTCACCTTCGAGCCGCTGGCAATGGAGCCAGCGGCTTCATATTGGTGTCCGGGGCACCGGGACAGCCGCTCCGGAGACCGCGGGAAGCGGGGAGTGAACGGGGGTTAGATTCATCTTCGAGCCACTGGCTGTGGAGCCAGCGGCTTCATATTGGTGCCGGGGGCACCTGGACAGCCGCTCCGGAGACCGTGGAATACGGGGAGTGGCCTGAGAATCCGGTCCGTAGACTGTGGGATGTGAGGAGCGGATGGCAGTAAGTACTGTGCCGCTGGCAGTTAAACCAGCGGCTTCATATACCCCCACCCCCCCCCCCCCCCCCGACTTTGTAAATCGCGGCTATCCCTTTGATAGGGACAGCGGGGATATCCCGGCTGCTGTTACTGCGGGGATACCCAGATCGGGAGGGGGGAAAGAAAGCCCCAACTGGAGAACACCGTGGAGACGCCCTGTTATAAGGGACCACGGAGAAAAAACTTGGGGCAGGAATAACTCGCAATGGAAGTGTTTCTACAAGGACCACAGAGGAACCCCAGCTGTAACAAACCACGACCACGAGACCAGGCTCGGGAGGAGCGTTGCCCACAGCAGAAGGTTTAAAAAGGACATGCAGGTAAATTCTTTACTCGAAGGTCGTTTTGTGCTATTTTGTGAGACTATGTTACAGGAATGGACGCCGGCGGGAGCAACTGTGATCGCATATCCTGCATGGAGCGGTTGATGGATCAGAAGCTCCAATGTGACATGCTCCAGTATATGGAGTCTAGTCACCAGGGGGTCCTGGGACGCCCATGGCAGCACCTTATTGAGGGCTGCATAATGCAACTCCCTCGACAGAGGGGTGCATTAGGAGTCACTTCTGGGCTGACTCCGAAGACAGGGATTTGGCTGAAGAAACCACAAGTGTGCAGGTGGTGCAGGAACAACACTACCAGCAGCAGGAGCTCGACGAGTGGCCGTCGAGTTCAGGAAGGGCACATCATTACGCAAGACCTCACATCTTCGACGGCAGCACCCATACGCACCCACCAGCAAACACCGATGAACTGAAGCTGATGAAAGCTTGAAGGCTGTACAACCAGGACAAAGGTCTTTTTTAGGCCACAGCCCAGAACGGCCTTCCTGGAAGATGCGCCAACCTCGTACGCGAGCTCCTCTACCTCCAGGAGCAGATGTAAAATCATGCACACATGTTTGAGGCAGCTCCTGGTCGGGTCGCATAAGTCCTTCCATTCGGATAAAGGTATGGAACCTCATCGATGATGTTTCTTGCCACGGACACAAGTTGGTAATATGAATATGACTTGAATATTTACACTGGTTTAGGATAACACTAGATTAGTTTGTACTGCACACAGGTATGGTTGGAGTTGCCTTTCAAGACAAGGGTCACAAGAATGGGATGTGGACTGATCATTGTCAACAGCCTCAACCCGCATGTGCAGTATAGACTTTTCTGAATAACTTCCATGTGATCATTTCCGCTCACAGGGTTGGAGATATTTGAAATTTAACTGGATGAGGGCAACGATACATTCAGTATCGTTACAATGGGCTAACTCCAGATTCCGGATTATTTACCAAATCACTACTATCCGTGCTTCAGCTGCACAGAGCTAACAATAAGTAGCATGGCCAATCTGGATGATAATGAACATACTGTATTTTACTAAATTAGCCTTATCAGCCACATAGCTATATTTGAGGAATTGGTTCTCACCCGTCCTGTTAAATTTAAATTAAGTTGATACCAACTGAAACTATTGATTGTTGGGATACAATCATCCATTTATTGGTGTGGGATCAGCTCTGAGACAAAAAATTAGACCTCTGCTATTTTTAGCTGAAACAATCAAAGTCACATTGATGGACAGCTTTGCTCCACAAAAACCTCTTATCCGTAAATTTTTAGTAATTTCCAAACTGATGCTATTGCCCAAAGATGGGTAATTTACTAATACCATCTCCAGTTACGGAGGCAGATGGGATTAGCATGAGTTATCAAGTGTTCAGTCATGGTATCAACTGCCAATGGACACCAGGTGCATTCTGTGCATTAAAGGGTGTGTGGATATGCATATACGGCATGCACAAGTCCAAGGTGATACACTTTGGTGGTGGTATATGTTAATCACAAAGGTACAATCAAATCAAAGTATCCGGTGATAGTTTTACCAAACCACATTTAGCACAGGTGTATTATTATGCAAAATCAATGAGAACACAGAATGAATGTGTGATCACAAAGTATTTACTGACAATGTATTTTGATAGAACACTAACTATTGAGTTGCTTGCATCCAGTTTCAATCAACAGTGAACGAGGCATACAGTGGCAAAGTGTGCATTCTCGCTACACTAGGAAGGAATGTTATTTTATGTCTTCCTCCATTTGGCCTCAATCATATAACCATATAACAATTACAGCACGGAAACAGGCCATCTCGACCCTTCTATTCCGTGCCGAACACATAATCTCCCCTAGTCCCATATACCTGCGCTCAGACCATAACCCTCCATTCCCTTCCCATCCATATAACTATCCAATTTATTTTTAAATGATAAAAACGAACCTGCCTCCACCACCTTCACTGGAAGCTCATTCCACACAGCTACCACTCTCTGAGTAAAGAAGTTCCCCCTCATGTTACCCCTAAACTTCAGTCCCTTAATTCTCATGTCATGCCCCCTTGTTTGAATCTTCCCTATTCTCAAAGGGAAAAGCTTGTCCACATCAACTCTGTCTATCCCTCTCATCATTTAAAAAACCTCTATCAAGTCCCCCCTTAACCTTCTGCGCTCCAAAGAATAAAGCCCTAACTTGTTCAACCTTTCTCTGTAACTTAGTTGCTGAAACCCAGGCAACATTCTAGTAAATCTCCTCTGTACTCTCTCTATTTGTTGACATCCTTCCTATAATTAGGCGACCAAAATTGTACACCATACTCCAGAATTGGCCTCACCAATGCCTTGTACAATTTTAACATTACATCCCAACTTCTATACTCAATGCTCTAATTTGTAAAGGCCAGCACACCAAAAGCTTTCTTTACCACCCTATCTACATGAAATTCCACTTTCAGGGAACTGTGCACAGTTATTCCCAGATCCCTCTGTTCACCTACATTCTTCAATTCCCTACCATTTACTATGTACGTCCTATTTTGATTTGTCCTGCCAAGATGTAGCACCTCACACTTATCAGCATTAAACTCCATCTGCCATCTTTCAGCCCACTCTTCCAACTGGCATAAATCTCTCTGTAGACTTTGAAACTCTACTTCATTACCCGCAACCCCACCTATCTTAGTATCATCTGCATACTTACTAATCCAATTTACCACACCATCATCCAGATCATTGATGTACATGACAAACAACAGTGGACCCAACACAGATCCCTGTGGCACCCCACTCGTCACTGGCCTCCAACCTGACAAACAACCATCCACCATTACTCTCTGGCATCTCCCATTCAACCACTGTTGAATCCATCTTGCTACTCCACCATTAATACCCAACCATTGAACCTTCTTAACCAACCTTCCATGAGGAACCTTGTCAACGGCCTTACTGAAGTCCATATACACAACATCCACTGCGTCACCCTCATCAATTTCCCGAGTAACATCTTCAAAAAATTCAAGAAGATTAGTTAAACAAGACCTTCTAGGCACAAATCCATGTTGACTGTTCCTAATCAGACCCTGTTTATCCAGATGCTTATATATATTATCTCTAAGTATTCTTTCCATTAATTTGCCCACCACTGACGTTAAACTAACAGGTCTATAATTGCTAGGTTTACTCTTAGACCCCTTTTTAAACAATGGAACAACATGCGCAGTACGCCAATCCTCCGGCACTATTCCCGTTTATAATGACATTTGAAATATTTCTGCCATAGCCCCTGCTATTTCTACACTAACTTCCCTCAATGTCCTAGGGAATATCCTGTCCGGACCTGGAGACTTATCCACTTTTATATTTCTCAAAAGTGTCAGTACTTCCTCTTCTTTGATCCTCATAGTTTCCATAGCTACTCTACTTGTTTCCCTTACCTCACATAATTCAATATCCTTCTCCTTGGTGAATACCGAAGAAAAGAAACTGTTCAATATCTCCCCCATCTCTTTTGGCTCTGCAGATAGTTGTCCACTCTGACTCTCTAATCGACCAATTTTATCCCTCGTTATCCTTTTGCTATTAATATAGCGGTAGAAACCCTTCGGATTTGCGACGGGTCTTGCAAAATTCAGCAAGATTCCCGCTTCCGGGTTTCATAGTGCCTGCCTGGGTTATACACCTATGGCTCCTGCTGAGGCGAAGAATGAACATAAAACCTTACATGGTTAATCCCGGATAAAAAGATGCTGGTTCAGTTGTGATGTTGAAACCATCCTCTGCATGATATAATCAATCATACAGTTACAGACTCTGAGAGATCGTTTCTGTGGCTTGGGTTGTCAAACCATAAGCGTTAAGAGTGCTCACTACAGATTGCAGGGATAGCACCAAATAGCAGCAATCTGCATAGGAGATGGGAAGCATTGTTTATGCTTCCTTACGTTTAACTCGGCACGGATGACTGACACATTAAAATTCAGTTTTATGGGATTATAACAGTAAGTTACTATTCCATTACTGTGCCTTAAGTACCTCCTAATCCCTGGGACAATCCCTGGGACGATCGGACCTGCCCATCCCTGGGACAATCCGATCACCTCTCACTGTTTCCACTGCCTGCATACAAACCCCTCATCCGCAAGACCAAACCTGCAATAAGGACGGTCAAAATTTGGCCCGAGGACGCCACCCTACAACTCCAGTACTGCTTTGATCGCACCGACTGGGACCTATTTGCACAACAGGCAACCAGTGGTACAGAGGTAGACTTGGAGGAGTACACACCCACTGTGCTCTCCTACATCAACTGCTGTGTGGAAACTGTCACAGTGGACAAGCAAATAAAGATGTTCCCAAACTGGAAACCCTGGATGAACAAGGAGGTTCAGGATCTGCTAAGGGCACGCAACAATGCCTTTAAATCCAGGGACACTTCTGCCTATAGTGCGGCTAGGTCGAACCTGACAAAGGCATAAAAAAGGCCAAAGACATCCACAGGCAAAGGGTGGAAGACCACTTCAATACCGCGGACACCAGAAGCATGTGGCAGGGTGTCAGGGACATCACTGACTACAAGAGCAGCCCTGCCTGCCCCCACGGTGATATCACACTGGCCAACGATCTAAACACCTTCTTTGCCCGCTTCGAAACTGGCAACACCACCAGGAGTGGAATAACCCCGGCCATGGCAGAGGGACAGGCCCTATCTCCATTTACGGGGAAAGTGTGGAGAGAGTGTCCAGCTTTAAGATTCTGGGCACTCACATTTCAGAGGACCTCACATGGTCCACCAACACTGCTGCGCTGGTCAAGAAGGCACAGCAATGACTGTTCTTCCTGAGGACATTAAAAAAGACTGGTCTGCCCCAACAGCTGCTGACAACATTCTACCGCTGCACCACAGAGAGCATATTAACGTATGGCATCTCTTTGTGGTATCTCAGCTGCACGGAGGCGGAGAGGAGAGCTCTTTAGCGCGTCGTCCACAGAGCCCAGCGGATCATTGGGACACAGCTATCAGCCTTGGAGGGCATCTACCACACACGGTGCTTCAGGAAGGCCGTCAGCATCCATAAAGACTCCTCACACCCTTGTAACGGTCTGTTCGAACTACTTCCCTCCGGCAGACGTTATAAGGCCTTCTACGCCCAAACCTCAAGACTTAAAAACAGCTTCATTCCCAGAGCTATAGCGGCTCTGAACTGGCCCTGCTGAGTGCCCGCCACCCCCCCTGGACTGTCTCCCTCGGATGGTCACGTCACACAGCTTATTTATTTATTTTACTCTTGTTTTACATCGGTTGGAAGTGGCATACTAAATCTCGTTGCACTGACGTGCAATGACACTAACATATATTATTATTATTATTATTATTATTATTATTATTATTATTATTATTATTATTATTATTATTATTTGGCTGATGAGTACATAAACCACTCTTTCCGGTCACCCTCTGATATCCAGCGAATGAAGGTATCGTCAGCTTAAAACCTCCCACGTTTAGGGACACAGAGATATGGGTTGTTAACAATGTACTACATCACTTCACCGATGGGCACCAGCAACATCCCTGCCCCTGGTCATACTCACGTACTAGTGATTACGCCATGGCACTGAGTACAGCGCTATGGGTCCATTCATTGCAACACTGGATAGGATGATCATATCTGCGGGCTATAAAAACATGTTTTGTTTATGATTAATCAAGCAGATTAGACAGGGACACAAGACCAATCTAGAGTTGCATACCCCATGGACCTTGGGTTGCGTGTGATCACACATTTACACCAGTATGTCAAGGTTCCTAAGAGCCTTATAAACTGACAGCAATATTATTAGTTACATACAATCTTGTTAGAACGAATCACTACAAACCTCCAGATGGTTATATGGGTCTGGCATATACAGGAGTGTACATTGACATTGAGTCTCACTCCACCAGGACCGCTACACCTCAGCAGCAGGGATGGACCACATACTAGCGGTTGCAGGATGGTAAAACTATTGATCTGTCCAAATATTCAGAATAAGCCTATTGCCAGATCGGGGGTATTTGCCAACTCTATGTTAGGTATGGTTCATACTTCCTCCAGGTTGAGGGAGGTTACTATTGCCACTATTATTCATTAATAGGATCAAGTCAAGTCAAGTCAAGTCAAGTTTATTTGTCACATACACATACGAGATGTGCAGTGAAATGAAAGTGGCAATGCTCGCGGACTTTTGTGCAAAAGACAAACAACAAAACAACCAAACAAATTATAAACGCAATCATAACACACATATTCTTTCACATAATAAATAATGGAAGGAAAAACGTTCAGTAGAGTTAGTCCCTGGTGAGATAGGCATTTACAGTCCGAATTGCCTCTGGGAAGAAACTCCTTCTCAACCTCTCCGTTCTCACCGCATGGCAACGGAGGCGTTTGCCTGACCGTAGCAGCTGGAACAGTCCGTTGCAGGGGTGGAAGGGGTCTCCCATGATTTTATTTGCTCTGGAGTTGCACCTCCTGTTGTATAGTTCCTGCAGGGGGGCGAGTGAAGTTCCCATAGTGCGTTTGGCCGAACGCACTACTCTCTGCAGAGCCTTCTTGTCCTTGGCAGAGCAATTCCCAAACCAGATGGTAATGTTCCCGGACAAGATGCTTTCCACCGCCGCTGCGTAGAAGCACTGGAGGATCCTCGGAGACACTCTGAATTTCCTCAATTGCCTGAGGTGGTAAAGGCGCTGCCTTGCCTTACTCACGAGTGCTGAGGCGTGTGATGCCCATGTCATATCCTCGGAGATGTGGACTACCAGATATTTAAAACAGTTCACCCTATCCACAGGATCCCCATTTATCCTCAATGGAGTGTACGTCCTCGGATGATGTGCCCTCCTAAAGTCCATGATCAGCTCCTTCGTTTTTTTGATGTTCAAGAGGAGGCTGTTATCCTGGCACCAGAGTGCTAGATCAGCCACCTCCTCCCGGTAGGCCTTCTCATCGTTGTCTGAGATCAGGCCCACCACCACAGTGTCATCAGCAAACTTAATTATTGAATTGGAGCTGAACCTAGCCACACAGTCATGTGTGTACAGGGAGTACAATAGGGGGCTGAGGACGCAACCCTGGGGCGATCCTGTGCTCAGGGTGAGGGACTTCGATGTATTCCCTCCCATCTTGACTACCTGGGGCCTGGCGGTGGGAAAGTCCAGGACCCAGGCACACAGGGAGGTGTTGAACCCCAATTCCATTAGCTTCCCGGCCAGTCTGGTGGGGACTACCGTGTTGAAGGTTGAACTGTAGTCTATGAATAGCATCCTCACGTAGCCCCCCTTCTGGCTGTCCAGATGGGAGAGCAGTGTGCAAGACCTGGGAGACCGCATCGTCCGTGGACCTGTTCAGACGGTATGCGAACTGCAACGGGTCCATGTTCCGAGGGAGGAAGGCGCAGATGTGATTCTTCACCAGCCTCTCAAAGCATTTCATGACTACCGAGGTAAGGGCCACCGGACGGTAGTCATTCAGACAGGCTGGGGAGGCATTTTTTGGTACCGGTATAATGATGGATTTTTTGAAGCAGGCAGGGACCACGGACTTGTCCAAGGAGAGGTTGACTAACAACATGTCTATATCTATGTCATGTCTGAATGCATTCTTAATGTTCACTCATCATTGGCCTACTGATGCAGTGTATGATGCCTGGACTTGGTTCCACGGCATGAAATCACAGAGCTTTAAAATCTTCACATAGTCACTCACGTGACTCCGAAGTAAAATAGTAAGATTAAACGAGAACTTATCAGTTTGAAGTTTGATCTTTATTTTATGAGGAGTATTGTTGAGGGATTACGTGCCCTCCGCTCCCAGCCCTCTATCATAAAGTGCAACTGGTATTATGGTTCTCTTATCTTACTATGTTCAGTTCAACAACTCTTTTCTGTGATTTCACACCGCTGCTTTGAAGATTGACACGCTTGCGTACTGGACGGGGTCTTCATGTAATCCCTCAACGTTACTATTCATAAAATAAAGATCAAACTTCAAACTGGTAAGTTCTCGTTTAATCTAACTATTTACATCCATTGTTTATAAGACAATCATCATCACATGCCTTCAGGATTATTCCAGAACATCAGTTGGGATGCTCACATCTGCTGTGAAAACAAAATGCTGGAGTAACTCAGCGGGATAGGCAGCATCTCTGGAGAGAAGGAATGGGTGACGTTTAAGGTCGAGACCCGTGTTCATACAAATCCTACACAAATCTCCTACTAGCTCCAGGTAACTTTTGAGCCCATTTTAAGACCAAGGAAAGCTTCAAGTTCAAGTGAGTTTATTGTCATGTGTCCCTGATAGGACAATGAAATTCTTGCTTTGCTTCAACACACAGAACATAGTAGGTATTTACTACAAAACAGATCAATGTGTCCATATACTATAATATAA
This sequence comes from Leucoraja erinaceus, assembly GCF_028641065.1. Taxonomy (NCBI): domain Eukaryota; kingdom Metazoa; phylum Chordata; class Chondrichthyes; order Rajiformes; family Rajidae; genus Leucoraja; species Leucoraja erinaceus. The sequence goes on along the minus strand of NC_073402.1, from coordinate 2,863,287 downwards.
ATATATACACACATGAATAAATAAAATAATAAAGTGCAAATAACAGATAATTGGTTATTAATAATCAAAGTTTTGTCCGAGCCAGGTTTAATAGCCTGATGGCTGTGGGGAAGCAGCTATTCCTGAACCTGGTTGTTGCAGTCTTCAGGCTCCTGTACCTTCTACCTGAAGGTAGCAGGGAGATGACTGTGTGGGCGGGATGGTGTGGGTCTGTGATGATACTGCCAGCCTTTTTGAGGCAGCGACTGCGATAAATCCCCTCGATGGAAGGAAGGTCAGAGCCGATGATAGACTGGGCAGCATTTACTACTTTTTGTAGTCTTTTCCTCTCCTGGGCGCTCAAGTTGCCGAACCAAGCCATGATGTAACCAGTCAGCATGCTCTCTACTGTGCACCTGTAGAAGTTAGAGTCCTCCTTGACAAACCGACTCTCCGTAATCTTCTCAGGAAGTAGAGGCGCTGATGAGCTTTCTTGATGATTGCATTAGTGTTCTCGGACCAGGAAAGATCTTCAGAGATGTGCACACCCAGGAATTTGAAGCTCTTGACCCTTTCAACCATCGACCTGTTGATATAAACGGGGCTGTGGGTTCCCATCCTACTCCTTCCAAAGTCCACAATCAGTTCCTTGGTTTTGCTGGTGTTGAGGGCCAGGTTATTGTGCTGGCACCATATGGACAGTTGCTCGATCTCTCTTCTGTACTCTGACTCATCCCCATCACTGATACGTCCCACAACAGTGGTGTCGGTAGCGAACTTAATGAAGCTTACTAACGTTATTATGATATGAGACGATACAATAGACTTTATTCATCCACGGAGGGAAATTGGTCTGCCAACAGTCACAACACACAACAAGGTACACAAAAACTTGAAATTGAAATTAAATTAAAAGTGAAAAAAATGAAAAAGACAAGCTACTGTTGGCTGGGTTAGCACCTTAACCAGAACAAATGAACAAACAAACCATCACATGGTTAGTCACAAACAATTAGCAGTGGCTCAACCCATGGCACTTGCATCTTTGAGTAAATTGCTGGCCTCAGTTCAATCACATTCCCAGATACTCGAGTGGGAAATTTAAATTATGATTCTGAATGAATGTTGCTATATTTTATATGTTGCAACATCTGCTCTCAAAGCCCAGTGCAGTGCTTTGTAGAGAAGATGGCTTTTCCATGGTGTCCTAACAATTACCGGGTACTCTCTTTGAATAGGCATTTCTTTAACAAAGGGAAGCAGATTGTGCTGGAACCATTCACTGGGTCAGGCAGCTTCTATGGAGAAAGCAGCAGTTAAGATCATGAGGCAAATAGCTTTTGTCTCTGTGTGTTATAAACTGTAATACAAAAGGGAAGGGGATGACATCAATAGGGTGAAGACCAAGGTTGTATGGGGAATGCAATACTATTGGTACTGTATAAGAAAGGGGAGTGAATGCTTGCTGATCATAATCTATTGAGAGGAGTGTTTTAAAAACCATTTTATCTCCATTTTCTACAAATAGAGCAATCCAGCAGTATTCTTTTCTCTCAAGTGCTTATCACTTATTTGAAGATATTTTCTCTCAATTCTTCAAGGACAGATGTCAGCCGTTTGTTTGATTGATCTCCTGGGTCGACCTCACTGCTCAATGAACCGATACTCAATTGCAAAGAGCCATCACAATGGTGCGATGCCCTATAACTGGCTTGTTTTTCCTTTTATGGAGGTGGAATGATGCACAGCGCAAGAACAGGCCCTTCAGCCCACAATGTCCATGCTGAACATGAGACCAAGTTAAACCAATCTTCTCTACCTCCACATAATCCATATTCCTCCATTACCTGCATAAACATGTGCCTATCTAAAAGCTTTTTTAAATGCCACAATTGTATTTGCCTTCACCACCACCCCTATCAATGCACTCCAAGCATCCACTGTGTAAAAGAGTTGTCCTTTCAACATTTCCTTTAAATTTTTCCCCTCTTAACTTTAAGCCGTGCCCTCTAGTCCTTGACATTTTCACCCTGGGAATAGGGATCTGATCGTATACCCTACCTATGCCTCCCATAAGTTTATACACATCACGTCTCGAATTAGCCTCTGACGTTCCAGAGAAAACTATCCAAGTCTGCTCAACCTCTCCTTATAGCCAATATAGCCAATCTGAGCAGCGCTCCATTAAACTTATTCTGCACCTGCTCCAAAACATCCACATCCCTCCTGTAAAGAGGTAACCATCTAGTGGACTGTCCACATTGAAAATTGTAAGATATAAAATAAAACAAGAAAATTAGACATTGTAGCAGCACCTGCTGGTGTGCGGCAATGTTGAACCCTGCGGTCAGAAGCCGCGCGCACGTGACTCTGGGGGGGGGTCGGGTTTTGGCGCCGTTTCTGGGCTCAGCCTGCCAGTTGATTGAAGACCACCATTGTGGTCGGTTGTGTATTAGAACCAGTGTTATCGGAGAACTGCAATTGAGAATAAATCTTGTTCAAACAACCGATTCTAAACAGTCATTTCCAATCCACCAAATTGGTGACCCCGACGAGTCTAATTGTCGTTAGACGAGGACATGCAGGAAGAATACTTTCCTGCCGAGACAGCCGACGCTCAGCAGGACTTCACCAGCCTTCGACTGCCCCCCTTTTGGCCCGATCATCCACAGGTTTGGTTCGCACACGTGGAGGCGCAGTTCCACCTGCACCACATCGTTGACGATGAGACCAGATATTTCCACGTGGTGGGGGCCCTGCCGCAGGAGTCGGCCTCGCAGTTGCTGCCGTACCTGAGGGATCCGCCAGTGGCAAGCAAGTACGAGGGCCTCAAGGCCCTGTTGCTACATACCTTCGGGCTCAGGCGGCGAAGATCCTCCATATGTATGGGATAGGCGTTCTCCCTTCTCGTCGATGTGCATGGCAGTCGGATGGTCCCGTTGTCAGACCTCCACCCCGCAGAACCACGAAACTCACCTCCGCCCAAACAGCAACACGACGACATCGCAGAGGTCCAGGACCCTTTTGCCGCTCTGCCAACTGAGTTCCCTGAGCTACTAACACCCCTTTTTGATGAGGCCGCGCCACGTCACAGGGTGGTGCACCATATCACTACTGAAGGTCCAGCGGTGCACACCCACGTGTGCTGCCTCCCGCCGGACAAGCTGCGCATTACCCACAATGAATTCCAATTGATGGAAGACATGGGCAATGCACGGCAGTCCAATAGCCCTTGGGCTTCCCCGCTCCATATGGTTCCCAAAGCGCCTGGGGATTGGAGGCCTTGTGGTGATTACAGGCGGCTTAACGCTGTAACCACGGCAGACCAGTACCCGATGCCCAATATTCAGGATTTTTCAATGCACATCGAGGATGCTACCTTTTATTCGAAGGTCAACCTGGTTCGGGGTTAACACCAGATCCCCGTCCACCCAGATGGCATCCCTAAGACAGTCACCATCACCCTGTTCGGCCTGTTCAAATGGCTCTGGATGCCATTCGGCCTAACGAACGCCGCTCAGGCGTTCCTGCGGCTTATGGATCAGGTCGGGCGGGGTTTGCCTTTCGTCTTCATTTATTTAGACGATATCCTGGTGGCCAGCAGTTCGCAGGCGGAACGCGTCAGTCACCTTCATCTTTTGTTTGAGCAATTACGCGAGCACAGTTTGGTGATTAACTCTGCGAAGTGCCAGTTCGGCTTGTGCTCCATCTCCTTCTTAGGGCATCAGGTTACCCCTCATGGCGCCGACCCACTGCCTGAGAAGGTCGACGCCTTTTGCCAGTTCCCTCAGCCGCGCACTGTCAAGGGTCTACAGGAGTTTATCGGGATGGTAAATTTTTACCACCGGTTCGTGCCATCAGCCGCCATTGTCATGCGCCCACTATTCCAGTGCCTCGCGGGTAAGATGCGGATCTGGTGTGGTCAGACGAGGCCAACGCGGCATTCACAGGTGCTAAAGCTGTGCTGAGTAGTGCCACCATGCTGGTGCACCCGAGGGTGTCCACTACCACAGCGCTCACGGTCGACGGTTCAGATGTCGCTGTGGGTGCAGTCCTGGAGCAGCGGGTCGGTGACCACTGGCAGCCGCTGCCATTTTTCAGCCTGCAGCTTCGGCCTCCAGAGTGTAAGTCAGAGCATTCGACAGGGAACTGCTCGCGCTCTACCTAACAATCAGGCATTTCCATTACTTCCTCGAGGGCCGAGCTTTCACTGCGTTCACGGACCACAAACCGCTCACTTTTGCATTGGGCAAAATTGCCGACCCTTGGTCCGCTACGCAGCAGCAGCACCTTGCCTACATTTTCGAGATCACGTCTGACATTCGGCATGTAGCGGGGAAGTTTATCGTCATGGTCGACACGTTGTCTTGTCGGGCCATCCCGTTGGTTTTGGCTCTGGACCTGGGAGTCGACTACGCTGATCTGGCAGCGGCCCAACGGGCTGATACCAGAAAGGTGGGTTACCATACGGCTGAATCAGGCCTTGAGCTAGCCGAGGTGCCTTGGGACACGGCTGGGGTCAAGGTTCTCTGTGAAATCTCCACAGGTAGAGCCGGCCCATTTATCCCAGTCAGTTGGAGGCGGTGTGGTTTTGACACAGTCCACAGTTTGTCCCACCCGTCCATTCGTGCCACGTCCGCCATGGTAGGGTCCAAATTCATTAGGCACGGGCTGCGGAAGTAGGTGGTCGCCTCGGCCCATGCTTGCATCCTGTGCCAGACCTCCAAGGTTCAGCGACATGTGCGGCCCATGCAGGATTTCGCTGTGCCTGATGGCAGGTTTTTGCATATTCATGTAGACCTCGTCAGACCCTTACCGTGTTCGCAGGGTGCCACAAACCTGCTTACTATTGTGGACAGATTCACAAGGTGGCCCGAGGCTATCCTGTTATCGGATACCTCCGCGGAGGCTTGCGCTCGGGCTATCGTGTCAAACTGGATAGCTCGTTTCAGGGTGCCATCTGACATCACCACAGAGTGTGGGGCACACCAAACGACCACTTATCACCTGGAGGCTAATGGGTTGGTCAAGCGGTTCCACAGACACCTTAAGTCGACGTTGAAAGCTTGGGTTGACCAGTTGCCCTGGGTCCTCCTGGGCATCAGAACAATGCCTAAGGTGGAGATGGATACTTCCACGGCTGAGCTTGTCTATGGCTCGGCTTTGCGGGTACCAGGGAATTTTCTGCCCACCACCTGTGATCGGGAGGTCCCAGCTTAGGCGGTACTAGCCGACCTTCATGAGCGTGCGCGCGCGTTAGTCCCCGTCCCATCCTCCAGGCATGGGTCAGATTCGGTGCATGTGCCGGTGTCATTACAGAATTGTGCTTATGTTTTTCTCCGTAGGGACGCTCACCGCTCGCCACTGCAGCTGGTTTATGAGGGGCCGTACAGGGTGCTGAGGACTGGAGTCCCCACATTCACATTGGATGTGGGCGACCGAGAAGAGTTCGCCTCCGCCAGCCGCCTCAAGCCCACACACGTGGACAGGGACAGCCCAGTGGTTGTTGTGGCCACACCACACCACCACACCATCGGCCATTCTGTCGTCTCCTGCCCCTGTTGTTCCTGGCCCTGTTTCGCCGGTCGCCGTTGTTACACCCACCCCCACGTTCATGGTTTTCGCATCCCCCCGGTTCTGTTCTGCCGGTCCCTATTGTTACGCCCGTCCTGCGTTCGAGGACTACGCATTCAGGCCGTACTATTCAGCTACCGGTGAGTTTCCGTACCTCGGTTTCTGGGGGGGGGGTGCCATACAGCGGCAACTGCTGGTGCACGCCATCGACGAACCCTGCGGTTGGAAGCCGCGTGCACATGACTCAGGGATGGGTCGGGTTTTCGCGCAGTTGCTGGGCTCAGCCTGCCAGTCGATTGAAGACCACCATTGTGGTCGGTTGTGTATTAGAACCCGTGTTATCAGAGAGCTGCAATTGAGAATAAATCTTGTTCAAACAATCGATTGTCCCTAAACATTGGCAATGGGATCATCTGGAATATTGCACTTCCGTTCTTGCCAGGAACGTGAGTACTTTGCTTCCTCTGCAACCTGCCAGTAAATATCAAGGTGTTGCTTACCACTAAAAATATTTGATCACACATTAATCCTCCGCAGAATGAAAAAAAATAAAAACATAAAAATCTCTTCCTTTGTAGTAAAAATTGGGTGGCACAGCCATACAGTTGCAGCTTTACAGTGCATGAGACCAGGGTTCGATCCTGACGATGGGTACAGTCTATATGGAATCTGTATGTCTTCCCGTGACCAAGTGTGTTTTAGAAACATAGAAAATAGGTGCTGGAGTAGGCCATTCGGCACTTTGAGGCTCCACTGCCATTCAATATGATCATGGCTGATCATCCAACTCAGTATCCCGTACCTGCTTTCTCTCCATACCCCCTGATCCCTTTAGCCACAAGGACAACATCTAACTCCCTCATAAATATAGCTAATGGTAGGCGGCGCTGCTCTAGCCAGCAGTGGCCTCTGCAGCCTGTCCGCGTTTTTATTATTTTTTGTCTGTGTTTTTATGCAGTTTTTGTTATTTTATGTTGGGGTGTGTGTGTGGGGGGATGGGGGGGTGGGTGGGGGGGGGGGGGGGGGAAACTTTTGAATCTCTCCCTGCACTGGAGACCCGACCTTTTCTCGTCGGGTCTCAGTTGTCGTTGAGGCCGCAACGAGGAGCGGCCTCCAACGGTAAGAAGCCGGGGACTCTGGTGCCGACTCACCGTTGCCGTCGCGGAGCTGGCCGAGACCGGAGCGGGTGGAGCAGTGGAGGAGCGCTGCTGCTGCTGCTGCCGCTGCTGCTGCCGCTGCTGCTGCCGCTGCTGCTGCTGAGTCGGAGGCTGCTACTGCGGGTCTGCGGACGGCGGCACCGGGAGCCCGCGGATCCCTGGAGGGAGACCGCTTTTCGGGGCTCCTGCAACGGCGAATTCTCCCGCCCGAGTTGCGGGGTTGAAGAGCTCCTGGAGCGGGGCCTGCCACCACTGCCCCGCGTGGCTGGAATGGCCGCGGACTCTGCGAGCGCACACCGGGGGCTCCAACACCAAGACCCGGTGTGCGACCTCGCACCACCCGGCGTGGCTTCAATGGCCGCGGGACAATCGCCATCACCAGCCGGGGGCTTTGACTTTGACTCTGACATCGGGGGGGGGAAGAGTGCAGTGGAGAGATACGTTTTTTTGGCCTTCCATCACAGCTATGTGATGGATGTTTATGTAAAATGTAATTATGTTGTGTCTGGGGTCTATTTGTGTGTAATGTATGGCTGCAGAAACGGCATTTCGTTTGGACCTCCAGGGGTCCAAATGACAATTAAATTGACTCTTGACTCTTGACTCTTGACTAATGGACTGGCCTCAACTACTTCCTGTGGCAGAGAATTCCACAGATTCACCACGCTCTATGTGAATTTTTTTTTCTCATCTCGGTCCTAAAAGACTTCCCCCTTATCCTTAAACTGTGACCCCTTGTTCTGGACTTCCCCAACATCGGGAAGAATCTTCTTGCATCTAGTCAGTTCTCTATGCACATCAATACTGAGCCCCCAATACCGTGTGCTTTAAGTTTGCATACTAATCTCTTATGTGGGACCTTGTCGCAAGCCTTCTGAAAGTCCAGATACACCACATCCACTGGTTCTTCCTTATCCACTCTACTAGTTACATCCTCAAAAAATTCTGTAAGATTCGTCAGAGATGATTTACCTTTCATAAATCCATGCTGACTTTGTCCAATGAATTCACCACTTTCCAAATGTGCTGCTATCCCATCTTTAATAACTGGCTCTAGCATTTTTCCCACTATCAATGTTAGAATAACTGGTCTGTAATTCCCCAACTGGTCTGTTTTAAACTGGTCTGTTTTCTCCAAGATCTTCAGTATCTTCCCACTCTCTAAAGACGTACAGGTTTAATTGGCTTGGTGTAAATGTAAATGTAAAATTGCCCCTAGTGTGTGTAGGATAGTGTCAGTGTGCAGCAATCGCTGGTCGGCACGGACTCAGTGGGCCGATGGGCCTATTTCCGCGCTGTGTATCTAAATTAAACTAAACTATTTAGATACGTTGATGTATTCTCAGTTTAAAATAAAATGGAATCGATTTCTTGGTTGCAATCCTTTTACAGACTGCTTAGATTTAGGAGGCTAGAAAATCAAGAAACAACATGAATAATTGAAATAAAGTGAATTGTATATGTGCCGAATGATAAATTGGTATGCATTTTGTAACGAGGTTGGTATGCTAGAATAAATGTGCATGATCTTAGCCCAGGCAGTCACGGGCAGATCACAACATCCTTGTGCAACCTGGGTGCTTTTATTGCTGTGTCCTGCAAAATCATTGTCCCAACACCGGAGGAAGAATGTTTCTCTGCCAAAGAAGGATTCAATTTACATTCAAAATGACATGATAACAAAATCTGGAAATATTTAGTCAGTATCTGTATAATAGTCTGTAAAAAGGAATGGCATGGTACATAGAAACATAAAAACATTGAAAATACGTGCAGGAGGAGGCCATTCGGCCCTTCGAGCCAGCACTGCCATTCATTGTGATCATGGCTGATCATCCCCAATCAATAACCCGCGCTTGCCTTCTCCCCATATCCCTTGATTCTAGAGCTCTATCTAATTCTCTCTTAAATCCAGCTAAAGATTTAGCCTCCACTGCCCTCTGTGGTGAAATGGCTTCTCTGGGTGAAATGGCTTCCCTTTATTCTAAGACTTTATTCTAAGACTGTGGCCCCTGGTTCTGGACTCGCCCAACATTGAGAACACTTTTCCTGCATCTAGCTTGTCCAGTCCTTTATAATTTTATATGTTTCTATAAGATTCCTCCTCATCCTTCTAAACTCCAATGAATACAAGCCTAGTCTTTTCAATCTTTCCTCATTTGACAGTCGCGCCATCCCAGGGATCAATCTCGTGATCCAACGCTGCACTGCCTCAATCACAAGGATGTCCTTCCTCAAATTAGGAGACCAAAACTGTACATAATACTCCAGATGTGGTCTCACCAGAGCCCTATACAATCAGTACATCAGTAGAGTTGGTGCCTTAGAGCACTAGAGACCCGGGTTCCATCCTGGCTATATGTGCTGTCTGTACAGAGTTTGTACATTCTCCCTGTGACCGCTATCGGTTCTTCTGCTATCGACCCATACTCTAAAGACGTACAGGTTTGGATGTTGATTAGGCATCGGTAAAATTGTAAATCCTTTGCGTGTCTTAGTGCACGGGGTGATCGTTGGTCGGCACGGACTCGGTGGGCCGATGGGCCTGTTTCCACTCCGTATCTCTAAAGTCTAACATCTCTTCAAAGAGGCGATGTGATGTGATGTAAGTATCAATCCTGTCATTACTCATTACGCCACACAAGCAATCAATCACAACACTCAAAAGAGTGACATTGTTTAAATAGACAAATGAATAACACTGCTCAATCTGGACTGATGGAATATGGCGTTTCAAGATCATGACATCCAGTAACTAATCACTGCCCTCACCAATGACACTTACAGTGTTGTACACAGCACTCAAAGCAGGAGATAGACACAAAAAGCTGGAGTAACTCAGTGGGGCAGGCAGCATCTCTAATTTGTTGACAGCTTCCAATGGATTGGTGTTGAGGCTGATTTCAGGGGGGGAGTGCAGTGCCCTGACTCATGACAACCATCTTCCCCCATCTTCACTAATTGTCAGTCGGTATTCATTGCAAGCATAAGGCAGTCTGTCCAGTCCTTGTTCTGTTGTGGTGATGAGCATGGCATCACCAGGTCCAGGAGTTCCCTGATAAGCACAGTTCTCCCCTTTGTCTTGGGTTTCAACCTTGCTAGATTGAAGAGCTTCCCATCACTTCTGGTGTGAAGATACATTCCTTCCATGTCTGTCGGGAAGACAGAAGGTTAGAAGGGCATTTGGGAAGATGGCGAACAGAGCGGGAACTAGGACGCTTCTCACAGGCAAACTGTATGATGTAGCCCCATCAGATTACACTGCACCATGCATATTCACATGGAAGGACTGAATGAAGTCCTGGAGATGTGGTGGACATCCAATTTTCTCCAGTACATTTGGAGGCTGTGTTTGTTGACAAAATCTATAACTTTTGTAAGATCAACAAAGGTGATGTTTAATGGATTGCTGCTCTCTGCATTTTAGATGTGATGTAATGAGAAGACCATTTCTACTGTGGATTCACCTCTACGTACGTCAGTCGGTATTCATTTCAAGCACCCTTGGAGGTCTAGTTACTGCTTACTGCTTAAGGCACTACTTACTGCAAATGGTGGCTTGGATGTGGCTTGAAGTTGAAATACACCACTTACTGCAAATGGGGGCGTGGGAGCATTGGCTTGAAGTTGAAAGGCACTACTTACTGCAAATGGTGGCATGAAGTTGAAAGGCACTACTTACTGCAAATGGTGGATTGGTTGCTTTGGCTTGAAGTTGAAAGGCACTACTTACTGTAGATGGTGGCTTGGGTGCAATGGCTTGAAGTTAAAATGCATTACTTACTGCAAATGGGGGCGTGGGTGCATTGGCTTGAAGTTGAAAGGCACTACTTACTGCAAATTGTGGCTTGAAGTTGAAAGGCACTACTTACTGCAAATGGTGGCTTGGGAGCTTTGAAGTTGAAAGGCACTAACTGCAAATGATGGCTTGGGTGTGGATTGAAGTTGAAATACACCACTTACTGCAAATGAAGGCTTGGGTGTGGCTTGTAGTTGAAAGACACCACTTACTGCAAATGGTGGCATGAAGTTGAAAAGCACTACTTACTGCAAATGGTGGCTTGGGAGCTTTGGCTTGAAGTTGAAAGGCACTACTTACTGCAAATGGTAGCTTGGGTGTGGCTTGGTTGTGGCTTGAAGTTGAAAGACACCACTTACTGCAAATGGTGGCTTGAAGTTGAAGCACTACTTATTGCAAATGGTGGCTTGGTTGCTCTGGCTTAAAGTTGAAAGGCACTACTTACTGCAAATGGTGTCTTGGGTGCTTTGGCTTGAAGTTAAAAGGCACTGCTGTAAATGCACTTACTCCCTGTTTGCACTGTATATTGATTTTAGATAAAACGCTACTACTTACGGCTGTGATTTTTGGCCATCTTACTCAGTCCCCCTCCGCTGAGCAGGTGCAGAGAATTCTTCCCATCAATGAAAAATAAAAGTGTTATTAGTTTTTCAAAAAATGTTGAGAATCTCTCTCCTGTCAATCACTCCATGAAAGCCACACTTTTCCAGGGGGGGGGGGGGGGGGGGGGGGGAGGGGTTATAAAACCTGGAAATGTGGGTGTGGCTCAGTCTCTGCAAGATGGAGGAGGGAGAGTTCACGACTCGTTGTCTTTAGTGGTTTTGCACCCTAATTCAAATGGTATGAAACTGCACTTGAATTTGGTGGCCTTATACCCTGCTTGAAATAGAATTTCAAGGATTAGCCATGAGTCAACTACCAGCCCACCAGCCGTGAGTGAGTGAGTTGCCAGCACAACAGGCTTGATTGACTGAGACGCCAGCCCAAGAATCCATTTGGCGCACAATTTGCATACTAGCCCTCTGGAAACCAGTCCCTTCAGCCCACAACACCCATACTAACACACCAGAAAGCCCCCCCCCCCCCCCCCCCCCCCCCCCAAACTGGCCACCAATATTAGAATTGGTGGAGAGGTGGAATATTGGAATATTGAATATTACCACTTGGTCTAGTAACTAATAGAACCCCGTTCTATAGTATTCTTACATTTGTTCTTACACCCATTCCCCCTTTCTCCTGGAAAGAATGTTCCTTTTATCACAGCAGTACCAAATGCAGTCTTTTAACTCACAGTAGTGGCAGTGTATATCAGTGGAAAAGAACAACAGTACCGAATGCAGTCTTTTATCAGGTAAGCAAAACCCATTAGGGTGAGACCCTCTTTACTTTTAACATGTCATACAGCATTTCGATCATCACTTTTACAGTGTTTTTACTGCACAACTACATAATTTTCACATTTGTATCTGTGTCTTCGCTTCTTCCGTTGGGACTTCACCTCTCTGCAGGTCCCGCTTCTCTGCCCACCATTGGCTCTCGGGCTCACCTGGTTGCTGCCATGCCGGTCGCTGCTTCTCCCGTCGGGACTGCACCTCTCGTTGGGGCTGCACCTCGCTCCCCTGCGTCGGGACTTTCACGACCGGGCTGACACTCCTTCCGGCCGGGTTCACCCTGTTTCGTCGGTCTTGTTCAACTCCGATAGTGTCTCCACTGTCCTGTTTGAATCTTCCTCTACTACTTCTCTTCCATGGAGGCTTGAGGCTTGCTCTCCTCTACTTCTTTCTCTTTTCTCTTTTTTTTCTTCTGACACCATGTAAGGTATTCTCGTCTGAGGTAAGGCAATGTTGTGACTAGCACAAAAGACACGTCCACACCGGGTTTGTGTTCCAGAGCAAGAGCCCGTTTATTTTGCAATCACTGCCTTTTATCTTGAAGGTCACGACCTCAGTCACGAGGCTCATGCATGAGTTTCTGTTACATATATTACAAAGGTATCACAGGCGTTTCCCTGCTGGAGACCGTGGCTTCAGGATGTTGTAGGCCGCAGACCGGCGGTCGGAGCTTCTCCGGGGATCCCCAACGAGGGATTCTAGGCTCCGGACGCTGCTCCCATAGCTAGAAGCTTCACACACAGCGGATTCAGGCTGAACAGTCTGCAGGCCAGCGATCGGAAAAAATCCACGCTGCGCCTGCTGCTGAAGCTCCGGGCCCGACTCTGGGAATGGTTGCACCAATCCTTGGTGTTAGGCTGCGAGGGAAGTGATATGGAAAAAGTCGCTTCTCCGTGGAGGAGGCGACCAAAAGCAGTTTCTCCCTTCCCCCCTCCCCCCCACACACCACCCCCCACACAAGACACACCAAGAGAAATTAAAACATTTGTACACACAAAAAAAACCCAAAAAGTAGAAATGACTAGCATGCTGCTGGCAGGGCAGCTGTCTTGCAGTGCCTCCATCTTAGGAGTTTTCAAGGAGTTTTCAAGTTTTCAAGCCTTTTAATTTCAGGATCAGTGGAGAGCAATGGTTTCAAAGGTCTTTTATTGTCACTTGTACCAATTAAGGTACCATGATATGCAAATTACCATAAAATCATACGAAACAAAAGCAACAAGACACACCAATACAGAAAAGTTAACATAAACATCCACCACAGCGGATTCCCCACGTTCCTCACTGTGATGGAAGGCAAAAAAGTCCAATCTTCTTCCTCTTTATTACTTCCGTGGTCAGGGCAGTTGAACCATCCGTCAGGGCGATCGAAGCTCCTGTGTCAGAGCGATCGAAACTCCTGCGTTGGGGCGAAAGAAACTCCGCCAGCTTGGAGTTCCCAATCTCGATCTGTGACCACGGGGTCCGTGATGTAAAGTCTTTAGGCACCCATGCTTGGATGAGGTCAATCCCCAGCTAAGGGATCATGAGCTCCGCGATGTTAAAGACCCTTAGGTTCCCACGGTGGAGCTGTCAAAATTGCATCTCTGTCGAAGTAAGAGATTACTAAATGTTCACCTGTCACAGGATCAAGGCCTGAGTCACTGGAACACACCTGAGACCACCAGCGCAACCGTGTGGTCAAGATTGAGCTGGTGGGAAGAAGCCCCAGTGAGACAGCCTCAGCTAGTAGAGTTGCAGCCTCATATTTTCTGGACCTATGTTCCAGCCTGGCCTCCGGTGCTGTCTGTTTAGCTTAATTTGGAGATAAAGCGCGGAAACGGGCCCTTTGGCCCACGAGTCCGCACCGACCAGCGATCCCCGCATACTAACACTATTCTACACACACCGGGGACAATTTACAATTATACCAAGCCAGTTAACCTACTTCTGAAGTGTGGGAGGAAACCGGAGATCCCAGAGAAAACCCACGCAGGTCGCAGGGAGAACATACAAACTCCATACAGACAGCACCTGTAGCCAGGACCGAACCCGGCTGACTATGGGTGTAAGGCAGCAACTCTACTGCTGCGCAACCATGCTGCCATGTTTGGTTGATAGATAGGACTGAACTTACAGTACAGTGTGTAGCTTTGGTCACCACATTAGGAAAGATATGGTAGCAATAGAGAGAATACAGAAGAAATTCACCAGGATGTTGCCTAGAATGGAGAGCTGTAGCTACAATAGGAGTTTGGATAGGCTTGGTTCACTTTCACTGTAACATATGAGGCTGGATTTATAAAATTATGTGGGCAGATATAGAATAGTTAGTCAGGTTATTATTTGCCCTGGCAATGGAGATAAATATTTTAATTATAGGATAAACACAAAATGCTGGAGTAATTCGGCGGGACAGGCAGCATCTCTGGATAGATGGAATGGGTGACGTTTCTGGTCAAGACTGAAGGAAGGTCTCGATCCGAAACATCACCCATTCTTTCTATCCAGAGATGCTGCCTGTCCCTCTGATTTACTCCAGCATTTTGTGTCAATCTTCGGTTTAAACCAGCATCTGCAGTTCCTTCCTACAACATTTTAGTTAGAGGCTTCAGTGAAGAGAGCTAAGGATGTGGAGCAGAAGGGGACAGGAGGTAAAGGTACAGCTGCTCTTTCTTGTGTGTGGTTGTTGTGCTATTTATTCTCTTTGTTTTAGTGAACTAGTGATGTCAGGTAGAATGGTGCAATGCTTCTCCCATGAGATGTGGGTAGTCAGGGAAACTGCTGGTGTCTCTGATCACTACAATGTGGGTATTGCGAGCAAGTGCAGCTCCTTCAGTTTAAACCAGCATCTGCAGTTCCTTATAGATTGAGATACAGCTCTTAGGGCTAATAGAATAAAGAGATAGGGGGAGAAAGCAGGAACAGGGTACTGATTTTGGATGATCATATTGAAAGGCGGTGCTGGCTCAAAGGGCCGAATGGCCTTCACCTGCACCTATTGTCTATGTTTCTAATGAGAGCTTCATGGATGGGAGTTATAGCGAGGTGGTCACACCCAAGTTACATGAATGGTGGCATGGTGGCGCAGCGGTAGAGTTGCTGCCTTACAGTCCTTACCAGTGTCAAAGACCCGGGTTCGATCCCGACTATGGGTGCTGTGTGTACGGAGCTCGTACGCTCTCCCCGTGACCTGCGTGGGTTTTCTCCGAGATCTTCGGTTTCCTCCCACACTCCAAAGACGTACAGGTATGTAGGCTACTTGGTTTGCTCTAAATGTAAAATTCTCCTAGTGTGTGTAGGATAGTGTTAATGTGCGGGGATCGCTGGTTGACGTGGTCTCAGTGGGCTGAAGGGCCTGTTTCCACTCTGTATCTCTAAACTAAACTAAACTAAAATAAAGGTAGAGAGTAGGTAGATCACAATGAGGAAAGGGACAGGACAGAGAGTGCAGGTGACCCTTGTGTCCATTCCCACACGGTCCGTCGGTCAGCGCCATCATTGACCGCCACACTGACCTCCCCACTATCACTGCCAGATTCTCTCCGGACACCTTCATGGCTTTGAGTTTAGACCCAGGCCCCAGCCACGGGCTCCTCATCGACCCTGGGACCAGCTACGGGCTTCGTCTTCTCCATCGTCCTCACTCCGACCCGCGAGGCTGCGGCTTCACCATCTCCATGGCCTGCCGGGAGGCGTCTACCGCTGCAGCCTGCCCCCCTGCACAACATCCTCATGGGAGGGAAGGAGGAGGAGAAGCCAGAAGTAATTGTGTATATTGGCACAAATGGAAGAAGAAGGATAAGTGATGTAGTCCCGCAAAATTATTACAGGGTGAAAGGCAACAGGATAAAAACCAAGATCTCCAGGGTAAGTCAAGTTAAGTCACATTTATTTATATAGCACATGGAAAAAACAACTCTAATTGGCCAAAGTGCTTTACATTTGTTATAAGAATAGTATAAACAAACAAACTAGTTACATATATACATATAGCCCTCGCTCAGTGGACGTCAGGAAAGGCTTGGGAGCATAGATACGATTTTAGTATTGACTGAAAGGAGTCGAGGGGGCAGTTCTGATGGGAAGGGGGATGCTGTTCCACAGTCTAGGAGCTGCAACCGCAAAGGCTCGGTCGCCCCTAAGCTTATGCCTAGACCGCGGGATATTCAGCAGCCCCAAGTCGGCCGATCTGAGGGACCTGGAGGTGGAGTGGTGGGTGAGAAGACTTTTAATGTAGGAGGGTGATGACCCATTGAGGGCTTTGTAGACATAGAGGAGGGTCTTGAAATGTATACGGAACCGCACAGGGAGCCAGTGGAGAGAGGCCAGGATCAGGGTGATGTGGTCCCTTTTTCGGGTGCCCATCAGGAGTCTCGCTGTGGCATTTTGGATCAGTTGCAGGCGGGTAAGGGAAGATTGGCTGCTGCCAGTATAAAGAGAGTTGCAATAATCTAGGCGGGAGGAGATAAATGTGTGGATGATCTTTTCGAGGTCATCAAAGTGGAGGAATTGTTTTATTTTAGCTATCGTCCAAAGCTGGAAGAAGCTAGCTTTTACCACGACATTGACTTGTTTGTCAAATTTCAGTGCCGAGTCAAATATCACTCCGAGGTTTTTGATGTGAGGTTCGAGTAGTGGGGTAAGGCTTCTAAGACTGCCTGCTATCATTTTGATTGAGTCCGAGGGGCCGAGAAGGATTGACCTCAGACTTACTCTCATTTAGTTGGAGGAAGTTCTGGGCCATCCAGCACTTTATATCCTCGAGACAACGGGTAAGGTTAAGTAGATTTGATCGGTTTTTGGGCTTCAGGGGGAGATAGAGTTGTGTATCGTCTGCGTAGCAATGGAAGGAAATGCCTTGCATTTCAATGACTTGGCCTAAGGGGAGCATATACAGGGAGAAGAGAATGGGACCAAGGATGGAACCTTGTGGAACCCCACAGCAGAGATTAGCTGGGGAGGAGAAAGAGTTGCCTATGTTAGTCGAGAAACTCCTACCTTTGAGGTAAGAGATGAACCTTCTCAGGGCAATGCCATCAATACCAACCCCGTACCGGAGACGGTCACTTAGGATGGTGTGGTCGACAGTGTCAAATGCTGTGCTGAGGTCAAGAAGGAGCAGGATTGCACAGTCACCGGAGTCAACAGTGAGCAGTAGGTCATTATGTACCTTCAACAAGGCAGACTCTGTGCTGCGGTGAGCCCTGAAACCTGATTGGAAAGTTTCCAGTATAGTGTTTTGGTGAAGGTAAGGCATAAGTTGACATGTAATGATGTCGGGATTGCTTCCAGTGCCACGCGCTAGTGAGTGTAGGTACAGGAAGACAGGAGTGCCACGCGCTAGTGAGGGTAGGTACAGGAAGACAGGAGTGCCACGTGCTAGAGGGTAGGTACAGGAAGACAGGAGTGCCACGTGCTAGTGAGGGTAGGTACATGAAGACAGGAGAGATTAATGTGTGGCTGAGGAGTTGGTGCAGGGGGCAGGGATGCAGAGTTTTGGACCATTGGGATCATTTCTGGGCCACAGGTGGCATACAAGAGGGATAGGTTGCACCTGAACTGGAGGGGAAACAATATCCGAGCAGGTAGGGGGTTTGCTAGCACTCCAGAGGTGGGTTTAAACTGGCGGGGGGTGGGATCCAATGCAGGATTGAGGCTGCAAGTCGGTGTGGATGGTGATTCAGTGGACAGAATGGGCAGGAGCACTTCATGGAGCAAGGAAGAACCATTGGATTGAATTGCATTTATTTCAATGTGAGAGGCCTGACAGGTAAGGCAGATAAACTCAGGGAGTGGATAGGTACGTGCGACTGGGACGTTGCAGCCATTACAGAAACCTGCCAAGGGAGGGACAGGAGTGGCAGCTTAATGTTCCAGGGTGCAGTTGGTACAGGAGCGACAGAGGTGGGGGTAGAAAGAGGAGGGGGTGATGCTCTTTTGATTAAAGAGAACACCATGGCAGTTGTCCACAATGTCATTACTGATGGTTTGTCCAAAGAGCCAATGTATGTGGAGCTGAGAAATAAAAAGGAGAGAATCACCTTGTTGGCAATGTACTATTGGCCGCTGCTCTCTCTTCACATTGTGTTTTTGATTTTTTTGTTTTTGGATCGAATTCTGTCTTTAATTTGTGTATTGGTGATGTCTTTATTATTTATTTTACTCCGATTATATGTTTTTTACTCTTGTTAAATTCTGTAAGGTGTTCTTGAGACTTTTGAAAGGCGCCCACAAATAATATTTATTATTATTATTATTATTATTATTATTATTATTATTATTATTAGCCCCTAAATAGTCAATGGGAATAAGGAGAGCAAATATGCCAGGAGAAACACTGGTTGAATTTGTCAAATATGTTCCAGAAAAGTTGTATCGGGGAATATGGAGAGGGCCTGACATGGAAGGAGACAAAGCTTGAGCTACTCTTTGGAAATTGGTCTGGTTAAGTGACTGAAAGGCTTGTGGATGAGCCTTTTGGGATCAGTGACCATTGTTCTATTTAGTTTAAATAATTATGAATAAAGACAGGGTGGGTCCACGCGTTAACATTTTGAATTGGGGCAAGGCCAACTTTGTTGGTATTAAAGAAGAACTTGTTTTAGTTTCATTTTTAGTTTTGTTTAGATATACAATGCAGAAACAGGCCCTTTGGCCAACCATGTCCACACCGACCAGAGATCTCTGTACACTATCACTATTCAATACACGGGACAATTTATAATCTTTACCGAAGCCAAGTAACCTACAAACCTGTACGTCTTTGGAGTATGGGAAGAAACTGGAGCACCCGGGGGAAACCCACGCAGGTTACGGGGAGAACATGCAAACTCCGTACAGACAGCACCCGTGGTCGGGATCGAACCCGGGTCCCTTGTGTTGTAAGGCAGAAACTCTAGCGCTGTGCCTCCGTGCCACCCCTGTTGCTAAAGTTGATTGGAGTAAGTTGTTCATGGGCAAAGGAACGTCTGGAAAGTGGGATATTTTGAAAGTGTGGTGACAAGAGTTCAGCGCATGCATGTTCTTGTTAGAGTGAAGGGCAAGGCAGGTGGAAGTAAGGAAGTTTGGATGACAAGAGAAATTGAGGCTCTAGTCATCTTTATCACCTAGCCCACAGTGGACCATTGTGGGCTCCACCTGTCCACCTCCACCATTGTGTGCTCTACCTCCATCCATGTCCTTGATCATCCTTATTTTTTGTATCTTTTATTAATTTGTTCTGCATCTGTCTATATCACCGTCTATATTTTTCTTTCCTTATCAGTCTGAAGAAGAGTCTCAACCCAAACCATCACATTTTCTATTTCTCCAGAGATGTGGCCTGACCCGTTGAGTTATTCCATCTGTTTATGTCTATCTTCCATTTCTTTCCCTGTGTTGGCATTAACCTGACCATGTTTTTAAATATACAACATAGCTCGGCAAGTTTGCAGATTTAATAGATGTTGAATTTTATTCAAAAAGTTCATTCAATATTGGATTAACATTATCAAATAAAATAGTCATGTTCATTTTAGTCCAGCCTTGTATAGATTGTATGAGAACTTGGAGATACTATTCCTGCCGATAACGTTCACTTTGTCTAGGGAAGCATTCCTTAGGTTTGCTTAAAATTACCAGATCAAAATTTGTGATACTATGAATGGAAAATGTAGGGGTGATATCTCATGGATCAATGTGTTTTTCAGTCATCGAATGAGATCAGGCAGAGATCAGAAAATAGACTAAGAATTAATGTACTCCTATAAAATGAGCAAGGTGAGACAGTGATTGCCAAACAGATTCGGAAAAGTGTTTCGTTTTTCTAGTAATTTATTTTCAGTTTATTTTCGTATTTTTGATTTAGTTTTGTTTTTGTTTAGTTTTAGTGTTGTTTTAGTGATACAGGCCAGAAACAGGCCTTTCAGCCTGGATGGAGTAACTCAGCGGGACAGGCAGCGGCTCTGGAGAGAACGAATGGGTGACCCTTCCGAGTCCTCTCTCTGTACACCAACACTATCCTACAGGTTAAAGGGACATTTTACAATTTTACCAAGTCAATTAACCTACGTCTTTGGAATGTGAATCTTTGGAATGTGAGAGGAAACCTTAGCACCCATAAAAACCCCACATAATTTACAGAGGGAACGGGAAAGCTCTGTACAGATAGCACTTGTAGTCAGGATCGAACGCGGGTTCCTGGCATGGTTATAGACCTGTCCCACGGTACAAGTTCATTCCCGAGCTCTCCCGAGTCTAAAAAAGATCAAACTCGTGGTAAGCACAGAGAATGAACGTAGCGGGTACGTCGGAGCTCGGGGACGTCTCTTAGCGCTAACGGCAGGTACTCGGGAAGACTCGCTAACGGCAGGTAAGCACAGGAAGACTCGTGAAGATTTTTCAACATGATGAAAATTTTCCACGAGAGCCCCGAGTACCGACCAGTGGCCATTACCGTAAATCTCCGAGTTCGAATCAGGGCAAACTCGGGAGAACTCTTGGAATGAACTCATACCGTGGGTTTGGCAACAACTCTACCGCTGTGCCACCATGCTGCACAGTGTCAATGCAACAGAATAATGTCTAGTTGTGCGAGTCCTTGAGGGCACATGATTGAACTCAGAATGCCCACCTCGAGTTTTGCCCTTGCATGTGGAGGGGAGCCTTGATGCTTATTTGGAAGGCAGAGATAGATTCTAGATTTATACAAGTGTCAGAGGTTACAGAGGAAGGCAGGTGAATGGGGTTAGGAGGGAGAGATAGATCAGCCATGATTGAATGGTGGAGTAGACTTGATGGGCCGAATAGCCTAATTTGGCTGCTATCTCTTATGAACATTAAATTAAAATGGAGTTCAATACGAAACAAAATAAGTGAGCTGTTTTCGAAAAATTACGTTCTGAGGTTTTCTGAAATGCTGTAGCTTTGACAAGGCAGCACAGTGGCTCAGTGGTAGAGTTGCTGCTTTACAGCACCAGAGACCAGGTTCAATCCTGACTACCAATGCTGCCTCTATGGAGTTTATAGGCAGACGAAAAGGATTGTAGGTTAATTGGGTTGTGTAAATTGTCCCTGGTGTGTTGGATAGAACATGTTTACAGGGAATTACTAGTTGGTGCAGACTTGGTGGACCAAAGGGTCTGTTTCTGTGCTGTATCTCTAAACTATACTAAACTTTTGAGAATAGCCTTAATTGAGACCTTCAACTGTTATCTGTGGCTGCCTGTAGATCTTGTTTCATTTGGGGAAAGACACAAATTATTCCCTTCATTCATTTGTTGTGGAACAAGGAATAAGAAATATAAATAGCAAGATATTAGGGAGGCATATATATATTGACTTTATTTATAAGAGGACAATAAGGGCAGGTAGCATCGTGTCAGGTGAGACTGTACCTGGAACACCATGTACAAACCTGGTTCGTCTTACTTGCAATAGAGGGAGTGCAACATATTTTATCATGTGTTTTCCGCACGTGGGGTTTTGTTATTTTAAGAGAGATTGGACTGAGTCCGTACTCAGTTTTGAATAATAAGAAGTGATCCCATTGAAACATACAGGGATGACATTTCCATAGCTGGGGTGTCAAGAAACAAGGATCAAAGTCCACAAAATAAGAGGACTGCATGTTGGGGCAGCAGTAGAATTGCTGCTTAACAGCGCTGGAGACCCAGGTTCAATCCTGACTATGGGTGCTGCCTGTATGGAGTTTGAACATCCTCCCCTTGACTGCGTGGGTTTTCTCTGAGATCTTCAGTGTCCTCCCACACTCATTGAAACATAGAAAATAGGTGCAGGAGGAGGCCATTCGGCCTTTCGAGCCAGCACCGCCATTCATTGCGATCATGGCTGATCATCCCCTATCAATAACCCGTGCCTGCCTTCTCCCGATATCCCTTGACTCCACTAGCCCCTAGAGCATAATCTAACTCTCTCTTAAATCCATCCAGTGATTTGGCCTCCACTGCCCTCTGTGCCAGGGAATTCCATAAATTCACAACTAGAATAGAATAGAATAGTTTCTTTATTGTCATTGTAACATGGGCCATGTACAACGAAATTTAAAATGTCAGCCAGTCAGTGCAGCATTCAAACATTTCTAAAGCTAACGAAACATCCACGGTAAAATAATAAAGATAAGCAAATAAATAAAAAACACAGACAAAGCACGCATACACACCCAACCCTCCATCCTTCTGTCGATTTCACCGTTACCACAGTCCCTTAGCCTGTATCGCCCCTGCGTTCCTTGGCGGCCACATTTAGTGCTTTTATAGCAGTGGGGTAAAAACTGTTTTGTAGTCTATTTGTCCTTGTCCTTGTGGATCTGTACCGTCTGCCTGACGGCAACAGTTCAAACAGGGAGTGTCCGGGGTGGGAGATGTCCTTTATTATATTCAGGGTTTTTTTGGTGCAGCGGGAACTGTGTAGGTCCTCCAAGGTAAGGAGAGGGCAGCCGACAATCCTCTGGGCGTTGTCAATGGCCCTCTGGAGCGCTTTCCTCTGAGCCACTGTGCAGCTGGTGTACCACACGCATACACAGTATGTTAGTATGCTCTCAATGGAGCACCGATAAAAGGACAGCAGCAGCCTCTGAGTGATGTTGTTCTTCCTGAGCACCCGCAGGAAGTGCAGTCTCTGCTGGACCTTTTTCAGCAGCGCGGTGGTGTTCACGCTCCACGTCAGGTCCTCCTCAATGTGGATTCCCAGGAAGCGGAAATCCGCCACCCTCTCTACACAGTCCCCTCTGATGGTCAGTGGTACCATGTCCGTTTTGTTTTTCCTGAAGTCTATTATTACCTCCTTCGTCTTTGAGGTGTTGAGGAGCAGGTTATTTTCTTCGCACCACACTGTCAGCTGCTCCACCTCATCCCGGTAGGCGTACTCGTCCCCCGCGGAGATGAGTCCCACCACTGTAGTGTCATCCGCAAATTTGACAATGGTGTTGCTGTGGTGGGCGGGGGTGCAGTCATGCGTGTAGATGGGTGAAAACGTTTTTTCTCACAGTCTTAAATGATCTCCCCTTTATTCTAAGACTGTGGTCCCTGGTTCTGGACTCGCCCAACATTGGGAACAATTTTCCTGCATCTAGCTTGTCCAGTCCTTTTATGATTTTAAATGTTTCTATAAGATCCCCCCTCATCCTTCTAAACTCCAGTGAATACAAGCCTAGTCTTTTAAATCTTTTGTCATATGACAGTCCCGCCATCCCAGGGATCAATCTCGTGAACATACGCTGCACTGCCTAAATCACAAGGATGTCCTTCCTCAAATTAGGAGAACAAAACTGTACACAATACTCTAGATGTGGTCTCACTGGAGCCCTATACAACTGCAGAAGAACCTCTTTACTCGTGTACTGAAATCCTCTTGTTATGAAGGCCAACATTCCATTAGCTTTCTTCACTGCCTGCTGTACCTGTAAACCAACTTTCAGTGACCGGTGTACAAGGACACCCAGACATCCAGGTTTGTAGGTCAATTAGCTTGGTATAAATGTAAATTGTCCCTAGGACAATTGTGTGTAGTGTAGTGCTAATGTGCGGGGATCGATGGTCGGTGTAGACACAGTGAGCCGAAGGGCCTGTTCCGCGCTGTATCTCTAAACTAAACTAAACTAAAGACTTGAAACCTATAAACTCTATAAACTCTAATGCCTATAAACTCAATAGATTAGAAACATAGAAACATAAAAAATACGTGCAGGAGTAGGCCATTCGGCCCTTCGAACCAGCACCGCCATTCAATATGATCATCCAAAATCAGTACCCTGTTCCAGCTTTCTCCCCATATCCCTTGATACCATTAGCAGCCCTAAGAGTTATATCCGACTCTTTGTTGAATACATCTCTTGATTCCTGGTTACCAAGGGATGTACCACAGTGAAGCTGAGATAAAAGATCAGCCATGAAATTATTGAAGAGCAAAGTAGAGATGAGGGGCTAACTAACCTAATTCTGCACCTATTTTTTATATTCAATAGTAGAACATAGAGCAGCGCAGCACAGGCTCAGGCCCTTCGGCCCACTGTGTCTGTGATGTACATGATGCCAAGATCAACTACCTACACATAATCCATATCTCACCATTCCCTGAATAACCATGTGCCTATCAAAAAATCTCTTAAATGCCACTATTGTATCTGCCTCAACCATATTCTTATGACAAGTACATCCAATATGTTTGACCTTTCTTTGAACATCCTTCTGAATATGAGGAATTTGAAGAGAATAAAGCACATGAATCTCCATGCAAATATGAAACCTTGCTTGATATCCATTTCAGCGCAGATGTGACATTGTTATTTGCAATGAAGGAATTGTGAATATCATTCTATAACTATAATGTTCTTGTTTATGTTTCTCTCCTGTTATTCCTCCTGACTTTTATTTTTTACTTTTATAGCCTGATAAAATAGTAAGATTAAAAGAGAACTTACCAGTTTGATGTTTGATCTGTATTTTATGAGGTGTTACGATGAGGGATTACGTGAAGAGCCCGCTCAGCACGCATGCGCGGCATACTTCAAAGCAGCGGTGTGGGATCACAGATAGACACAGTTATTGAAGTAAACATAGTAAAGAAAAGGAGACATCAGTTTATCAGTTTGACCCATATTAATGAGGGTGGGAGTAGAGGGCACATAATCCCTCATCTTAACTCCTCATAAAATACAGATCAAACTTCAAACTGGTAAATTCTCGTTTTATCTTACTATTTTACTTCGGAGTCACGTGAATGACTACGTGAAGACTTCAAAGCTCTGTGATTTCAAACCGTGTTACAGTTATTACTTCACTCACTGTCGAAGTCCTTGAAGGGGGAACTGTGTTATCGTAATCAACCAATGAATCTGTTTGTAGAAAAACACAATGGTATTTTTTAACAATAACAACAAAGAAATTAAATTGCTCCCCTGGGCTTAAATTAAATATTTGCAGTCTGTAAAAAAATGTTTTGCAAATAAAGCAGGTTTTGCTTATTATAAAATTTCTGAACGGCTGTAGCCAGGATGTGGTCTATAGGCACGTCCATTCTTTTAGCCGTCAATGTGGATGCTGCCCTGAAGGAGTGAGATTTGTACATGTTAGTGTTTATCCCAGCAGTTTTTAGCACCTGCTTGAGCCATCTCGAAATGGTTTGGCTCGTCACCCGACCATAAGGTTTTTTATGACTGACCCACAAGGCTTTTCATCCCCCTCGAATATTTTTGGTTGTATCTATGTAGGATAGTAGTTGGGTCATGGCACATAACCGTGTTTCTGGCGGGTAAGCCCGGAATTTCACGACTGGATTAGGTGTTCCTGGTCTGCTCTGTTTGATCATTCCCTGGATAACGACAGAGATCTGGTCTGGAGCTGTGAGCCTGCTGCCCAGTCGCAATAGGTGTAGTGACTGGACCCTCTGTGCAGATCCAAGTGCCATTAACATGAGTGTTTTGAGCATAGATTGTTCCAGGTTGAGGGATCTGGCTGGTGGCCATCCCCTGAGGTATGTCAGGACCACACTGACATCCCATGTATGTACCTTGGTCTAGGGGGTTAGAGTTGTAAATACCCTTCATTAGTTTGACCACCAGCGGGTGGGACCCCATGGCCTGGTGTCCTGGAGCTGGGTTTAAATAGACAGACAGGGCACTTCTAGCTGTGTTGATGGCTCTGTAGCTGAGTCCTTCATCGTGGTGAAGGTTTGCCAGGAATTCCAGTACGTTGGTAACTGTAGCGGTTGAGTAGGTGGTCCCTGTATCCAAGCAGTACTTCTCCCATTTTTTGATGCTGGACAAGTGCTGTTTTTTAGTGGATGTTCGGAGGGATGCTGACATTGTGTTGATGGTTTGTTCTGATAATCCCAGTCCCAGAAGTGGTTTGTGCAGAATCTGCAACCCAGGAGTTTGATATTTTCATGGCATGGGTGGCTTGTACCCGACACTGGGTGTTAATAACTCTGGGTCACTGGGGAATACCATCGGAGTTTCAACAACCATGTCATGGAGTATTGGGAACCATGGCTGCGTAGGCCAGTTGGGTACCATCAAAATACCTGAAGCAGAATCCATTTGTATTGTGCGTAGTCCCCGACTGATGAGGCAGAAGGGAGGAAATGCATAGAAGAAGAATTTCCCCAATCCAGCGCGAACACATCTACCGCTGCTGCCTCAGGGTCTGGTTCCCAAGCGACAAACATAGGTACCTGGTGATTTAGTCTTGATGCAAATAAATCGATATCTGGCATGCCATATTGCTTGATAACTTTTGCGAATTTTTTGGGGTTTAACGTCCATTCGATGTTGTCATTAAATTTTCGTGACCTGGTGTCTGCCACTGTATTTAGCTTACCTGGCAGGTAAGTTGCTGATAGCCAAATATGTCTTTCGACACACCATTGCCAAATTGTGTTGACCAACTTGTCGCATGGTACCGATTTTATGCCGCCCATATGGTTAATGTAGGCCACCACCGTAGTATTATCTATTTGTAACTGTACATGCAAGTGATGCATATTTGTGCATATGCTTTTAAACCATAAAAGTCACCCAACATCTCTAGATAATTAATGCCCAGTGTAAGTGGTAATGATGACTCTGGGTAAGTCCATCTACTACCTGTGCTGGATATAGAGTTAGTTACTCCCCAGCCTTGAGCACTGACATCTGTTTGGATAACTAACCTAGGGATAGTGATGATAATAGGGCTGAAAAACTATGCCAAACATTTTTTGCCCACCACTGTAGTTCTGATATTGCTTCAGTGGGTAACTTCATGACACGATCATAGTGACCTGTATGTCGTTTTGGTGCCTGTACCGTTGCTCTTTGTAAGTTTTGACAGTGCAAAGGTCCGAATTATGTAGCCGGAAATGCTGCTACCATTTTCCCAATTACTCTGTTACTTGTCGAATAGTTGGTAGTTCGTTGACCATTAAATTGTTGCATGATTGTGCCAATTCAACTGTTTTGTCTCTTGGCAATGTTACAGTCACGTAGACTGAATTAATTGTGAAGCCCAAGAAGTCCATGATTGTGGATGGCTTCAACTTAGATTTATCTGGATGTAAGACAATCCCAGGGTTTCAAATAACTGTTTGGTAGCTGATACAGCTAACATAGTCAATTCCATGGTCTTGCCTACTATTTAAGATATCATCAAGATATACCATGACAATATGTTTTTGTCTTCTGAATATTGCCAGAGCTGGTTTTAGTATCTTGGTGAATAATCTTGGGCTGATGTGAATCCATTGGGTAACGCTTTAAACTGCCATAGCTGCCCCATCCAGGTAAATTTCAGGTATCTCCGATGATCCTTGTGAATGGTACTAAATAGTACATCTTTAAAATCAATGCTTGCCATGAAGTATCCTTTGGAAATTAGTTGTTTGGCAGTAACAACCGTTTCCATTTTGAAATGTATATACTTAACAAACATATTTAGTGAAGTCAATGATGATGCGACTTCCACCATCTTGTTTGGTTTTAGTGAATATATTTGATACGAATTGCAAGGGTTCATGTTTTCCCGTGATACCCTTTCCCTTTGTAATTAGTCTCACCAGTTCAGCTTGTCCCTCTCGTTTCTTTAACGGAGAGGGGAAAATACCCTCTGGGATGAATGTTGAACTGGTGGCAATTTTTCTAGTATGAATTGTATTTGTATCCACTAATGCCATTACGTATATACTGAGCACTCGTGATAGACTCCCGTGCTTGTTTAAACAGGTGTAATCTCCCCCCTGTTAGTATTAAGCCCCTATTCTCTATACGCTGGTAGGAACCAGACCCACCTACCTCCATGGTTATGGGAATCCTTCTGTTTCCTGCCGGTCCAATGAGTCTTGCACGTTGTCTGACGTGGCGGTGACGTTGCGGGGTGGTGCATTTTCCATGGGGTCCGCTCTGGGCCCTGGTCTAAAGAAGACTTCCGGGGATAGAATGCGGACCCCGAGCTTTCACCAGTCTCATATGGTAGACGTCGACTGATGGACGCGATGGGGTGCTGCTGCTTAGGAATGATTGTTTTTGGTTTGCTCATCTCAGGCCTGCCCTCATGAGTCCGAACAATTTTTAAGGCCTCTTCCATTTCCTTCATATGCTTTGTGAGGATTTTACCAAAGAGCAGTGGGTCTGGCTCAGTGGCTGGGTGTTTGCACAACCCCGCAAATTTAGGATTTTATGGCAGGTCTTATGATTTGTTTACGAAGGTTGTGGTCATCTCCGTATTTGTCCACGGAACGAGCAAACGATGTGATGGCTGACTTGAGGAGCCTGAGGATCCTCTACAGTTTTAGCTCCTGGTTCCAAATATTTGTCCCAACGTGCCCCCACTTTTGGCTGTTTACAGCCGGCACTTTAAAGGGACTCACAGTTCTCTGGAGCTGTATACGTTTCTAAGGCCTCTTTGACCACCTCTCCTGTAGGGGCCTGTTGGAGAGCTGGTTTGGCCTTTAACGGCCTCCTGCACGTGGGGTTGCCACGTAGTGGTCCACCACACCTAGCAGCTCTTCCTGTTCCTGCACCCCTTACATACTCCCGAGATCTTCAGCCATTGTCCCCTCTTCTTGACCAGCCCAGTCCTGGCCACCAAAGCTACCCTCGGGTAAGGAGGAAGCAACAGGCAGTGCACAAGGCACTGTGGAGGGAGTGCCTGAAC
Source organism: Leucoraja erinaceus (assembly GCF_028641065.1). Taxonomy (NCBI): domain Eukaryota; kingdom Metazoa; phylum Chordata; class Chondrichthyes; order Rajiformes; family Rajidae; genus Leucoraja; species Leucoraja erinaceus. The sequence goes on along the minus strand of NC_073402.1, from coordinate 2,834,783 downwards.
TCCCCCTGCGAGAGCGCCCCTCACGAAGCGCGTCTCGCTGGAGCTCCTGCTCCAGGAGCCGCTCCATGCGGCTCAGGCGGCTGTCTCCCCTCCCTATGCGGGTGGAGAGACGTCCCCGTCCGACAAGTCGGAAGCCACCGGCCGGACGCCTCTTCCGTGGCTTTATTTCCAGCCTGCTGCTCAGGCGCTAGCCGGTAAGCAATCCTACTGCCTTGTTGCTGCCCCCCCCCCCCCCCCCAGATGGAACGCTCCTCTGTGGAGTCGAGCGGGGGACAGGTTTGTCCAAGAGCCTTTCTTCTCCGCCTGAAAAGCAGAAGGCTCCCAGTGAAAGAAAACCCGACCTCAGAGCTTACCTGACGGTTCGTTCTTTCACCCCGTAGCGGGAGCGCCTGACTCCCGATGCGGCCGCTGTTGCACTGCTGAACGTAATGCTGTGCATGCATGTTGTGTGGGCTCTTCACATAGTCACTCACGTGACTCCGAAGTAAAATCTGCACTGAGCCATTACATGAAAGATGGTATACCTTAAACCTATACCATCTTTCCTTGACATTCTCATCATGAATATAAAGTCCTGACAGTCTATCCGATCTATGCCTCTCGCAAATTTATGATCTTCTATCAGGCCACCACTCAGACTCCGGTTCTCCAGAGACAACTATCCTTGTTTGTCCAGCCGTGAATCCAGGCAACATTCTATTCTGGTAGACCTTCACTCCATCCTCTCCAAAGCCTCCACATCCTTCCTGTAATGCGGTGACTAAAATCCCATTCATTACTTCAAATGCTGCCTAACTAAAGTCGTCATCAGTGTCCCAACCTAAAACATTACCTATCCATGCCCTCCAGGGATGCTGCAAGATCCGCTGGCTTACTCCAGCACTTTGGGTCTTTCCTTGGTAAATCAGCATCTGCAGTTCCTTGATTCTGCAAAATGTCATCCTGATTCTTGCACTCAGTCCCTTCACCGATGAAGGCCAGCATACCATACGCTTTCCTTACCCCTTATAACTGTTATACACAACCGACAGAGAGTGCACCAGTAAAAATACAGCAATAAATAAAGATCAGTAGGGCAACGGTAAAATTCAAGTTGACTTTTCTGAAAGCATGATACATTCATGCACAGCCAAACACTTCAACAAAGATAAACATGACAAAAACAGATACAAATCACTTTGATGTGATAACTTTAGACTTTATATTTTAGAGATACAGCGTGGAAACATGCCCTTTGTCCCACCGAGTCCATGTCGACTGGTGATCACCATCTACCCTGTACCACTGCTGTCTGACACACAACGGACAATTTACAATGATGTCAAAGCCAATTCTCTGACAAACCTGTATTTCTTTGGAGTGTGGGAGGAGACCAGAGCACCCGGAGAAAACCCACGTGGAGAATGTACAAGCTCTGTACAGACAGCGGCCGTTGTGTGCATCAAACCCGAGTCTCTGGCGTTGTAAGGCAGCAACTCTACTGCTGCGCCACCGTGCTTTTAAGTGTCGTCGGGACATCAACCACCTCAAATTTTCCACTCCCCTTACTCACTGTAACCTCTCCCGCCCTGAACATACAGCCCTCCACTCACTCTGTCGTTGGTCCTAACATTGTGGAGCCGGCAGCCTCCAACCGGAATCGATCTGGGACTCCAATCGCGGAGCCTACGGACTCACCATCGCAGAGCTGGCCGTACAAGGATAATAAAGCATAATGATAATAATAATAATAACAGTCATGAGAAGATGTCAAGGTGCAAAATATCAGGAAGTAGACCAAGTCTGGTGGAAATTAGAAATGAAATGAAACAGAAAACAGTGGAGCAGTCTGACGATGGCCATGCTTTTTGGAATGAGTTAATCAATAAAGTGCAAAAAAAGGTCTATACAATAAAACTTTGTTTAACAGTATTTAGTAGATAGACTTGGCAAATAAAATCTGCAAAGATAATCTTGTGAACGGTTCACTGAATGAATGTTGTTCAAAACAGTGACTTGGTTGTTTGGATTTCAGCTATGATATCCATCTCTTGTGAAGGCAGATTGGTGACCTGAAACATCCCTTATCCATGTTCTCCAGAGATGCAGCCTGAACCCACTAAGTTGCTCCAGCACTTTGTCTTCATCCCAACTTCTATACTCAATGGTACGCGGAGGTTGAAGGACGAAAAGCCGAAGTGAAGAAGTGGAAGCCAAGATTCCGAATGGAAAAGCCAAATAATGGACATGACGTCTCCGGGGACGGGATTTGTCCGGGACCTTGTCAGCGATTGGTCCAGACTCCCGTGTCCATCACATCACTGGTCGAGGGAGACGGGACGGTGGGGGATTTTTAATTTTCCTTCACTGCTTTTGGATTGCCAAAGATCATAGAGCGGATTATTTTTGTAAGTATTGATCTACCACGGTGCTTGTGTTTAAGAGGCTGGAATCTCTCTCTCTCTCTCTCTCTCTCTCTCTCTCTCTCTCTCTCTCTCTCTCTCTCTCTCTCCCTCTCCCTCTCCCTCTCCCTCTCGTTCTCCCTCTCGTTCTCCCTCTCGTTCTCCCTCTCGTTCTCCCTCTCCCTCTCCCGCTCTCGTTCTCCCTCTCGTTCTCTCTCTCCCTCTCTCTCTCTCAAATCATTTGGCATTTTGCCAAGACAACTGCATCTGCAGTTCCTTCCTATTGAGGAAGAACCCTGGCCTGAAACAACAACTATATTTTAAGCGGTTGGGGCCAACCCCCCCCCATGTTTTGTAACCCAGATTTTGAAATTTGGTGAAAAAATATCTATTAAAATCTCTACTTTCCACAAGACAGTGGGGGGTGTAACTGTTAAGCGCTTGTTAAATGTCTCTCAATTAACATCATATTAACATGATGTGTCACCAGTTATGTTTTGACCTTCAAGTATTACGGAAGGTATTCACAGATGGGAAAGATTTAAAGGTATTGGATTTAAATGGGTCAGGTCATTAAGGGCTCCGGTCGAATGGGTTTCCTGGCGGGCTTGCAGGTAAGTCCCTCATTCACGGTCACTGACATTATTTGTTATGTTTTTCCCATCTCTCTGTCTCTCTCCCCCCTCCAAGGTTGATTCTTCTGTTTACCTTTATTTGCTTCAGTTTATTTGTTTAAGTGTTATTTATCACTTTGTAGCTTTTGAAAGATTCAAGCAGTTATCAGACGCTTTCTAAGGGCTGAATCGGCCCATTTGCGGGGCCTTTCATTGCCCGGCGCGGCTTAAAATCAAACTGCTGCATCGAGGCGATCGAGACTCCTGATGTTGAATCCCCCGCCGGCTGATTTTAAGCCACGCCGGGTGATGAAAGGCGCCGTGAACAGGCTGATTCAAGCCCCACGACTCGGGGCGGACGAAGCTGCTGTTGCTGGAGTTCGGAGTCGGTCACCAATCAGGTCAGCTCCCGATGTTACCACCACTGGGCCTATGACCAAAGCTTCCAAAGCCTCACATGTGTATGTGCACGTGGCCACCAAGAAACCATGCCCACCAAATTGTCCCCCCCCCCCCCATGTTTTGATAGCGATTTTCCATGGCATGACCCCTTTTGTTTAAACAGTGACCCCAGATTCAATAACAAACCCAGATTGTCTAGAAGACCAATGTTTACATTTCAAGTCTGCATTAAATTTCCCCAAAGCCAAAATGACCCTTTAACCTTCAAATTGAATTTTTTAAATTGTGAAAAAACAAATCGTTGTTTAAAGATAATTGCGTTTCTTGCCTGGGGATTTCATTAGCTACTTCCAAAAATCGACATATTTTATGTGTTGCAATTGCTTTTGTGCTGAAGTGTAATAGAACAATTACGAATTGATGGTGAATGTTACAGAGTCATAGAGTATGGAGACAGGGTATTCTTGCCCAACTTGTCCATGCAAGTTGCTAAACAGAGTTCATCCCATTTGCCTGAATCTGGTCCATATCCCTCCAAGCCTTTCCTATCCATGTAGAATTCCAAGTGTCATTTAAATGTCATATCTGACTACAGGTGCTGGCTGTACGGAGTTTGTATGTTCTCCCTGTGACTGTGTCAGTTTTCTCCGGGTACTCCAGTTTCCTCCCACATTCAAAAGATGTGCAGGTCTGTAAGATAATTGACTTCGGTCAAATTGTCCCTTGTGTGTAGGATGCAAAACTGGGTTAACATAGAACTAGTGTGCCGGTGATTGATAGTCGGCATGGGCTTGGTGGTACGAAGGGTCTGTTTCTACGCTGTATCTATAAATTAAACATTTCCCCATAAACCACAATTTTGGAATTATTTATTTAACTCCATTTATATAAATATATCTAATGTTCTAACCTCTCCTCGGCTCAGAAATTTCCAGAGATCCACAACCCGCCTCAGTTTTAAATGCCCGGTCCCATGTTTTGTTCCTGTGTCCCCTTGTTCAAGGCCTACATGTAGAAATATTTCAACATCCATCCTGCCAAGCCTTGTATGTAGGAATAAGGTCACCAGTCATTTTTCCAAAGTGAAAAATGGTTTGTTCATAGGTTTAAGGTGAAGGGGAAAAGATTTGTATCTCCCGTAACCGGCTTCAGTTCAGATGCTTACCAAATCGCATATAAAAAATACGATTAAATCTCCTTCTACCTCATCAGGCTTTGGATTCAGATCCTAGTTACTCATTAAGTTTTTTCTTCGCGACATCGCTGTTTCTTTTGACAACCACTTAAAGTCTATGGTCTCCAGTTCTCAGTTTATTTTCAGATGTGCAAGAGTATTGAGGTACAGGAACAATGAAAAACTTGCCCGCAGCAGCATCGCAGTCACACCTAAACAATGCACGAAAACATCAATTATACATAAATTGTACAAGACACTGAAAAGAAAAATACTGTGCAATGAAATCAAAACATTAGATCAAACAGCCCAAACTCCGATGCAACCCGCTCCACCTTAATCCCTCTGCCAGCGATGATTTTGAACCATATCTCCTCTCAGCCTTTGCTCCTCCTAAAAGACATTCTCCAGCATTGCAAGGGGATAAGATTTAATAGGAATCTAAGGGGTAACATTTTCACAGAAAGGGTGGTGGGTGTATGGAACAAGCTGCCAGAGGTGGTAGTTGAGGCCGAGACTGTCCCAACGTTTAAGAAACAGTTAGACAGGTACATGGATAGCATGGTCTGAAGAAGGGTTTCGGCCCGAAACGTTGCCTATCTCCTTCGCTCCATAGAAGCTGCTGCACCCGCTGAGTTTCTCCAGCATTTTTGTGTAACATGGATGGCATTGGTTTGGAGGGATATGGACCAAATGTTGGCAGGTGGGACTAGTGTAGCTGGGACATGTTGGCCGATGTGAGCAAGTTGGGCCAAAGGGCCTGTTTCCTCACTGTTTCACTCCATGACTCTATGAAAAGAATACAAACACACACTGAAAGGACAACCTTCTCATTCCCAGGACTTACCCTGGGGAATCCCCGTTGTTCTGCCTACAATTCGACCCCAACATTTCAGGGTAAGAGGACTGAAACTGGATGCAAAATTCAAGATGAGATTTCACCAATATCCCTGTGCATTCTAACACAATCTCAAATCACAGGGAACTGCAGATGTTAGAATCTTGAGGAAAACACAAAGTGCTGGAGGAACTCAGCGGGTCAGGAAGCATCTGCAGAATGCATGGACTTTACAAGTTGGAACATTTCTTCAGACTCTGAGTCTGATGAAGGGTCCCAACCCAAAATGTCACCTGTCATTTTTCTCCAGAGATACTGCCTGACCCGCTGCGTTACGTCCAGCATTTTGTGTCTAACTTCGGTGTAAACCAGCATCTGCAGTTCTTTGTTGCTAAATTAAAATGAACATGTCTGTACGGAAATAACCAAGACGACACTTGAAAAAGCACATTTATGAAGGAAACTGTTCATGGAGTTGTTAGTAAGAGCAATTACGAAGCTGTTTGATTTTTGTGCAATAACAATATTAGCTCCTTGGTTCATATGAGTCCAATAGTTTTGTGTTGTCACCAGTATATTTCCGGGAGACTGACAAACAGTCCACCAACTTAAGCTAAAGATTTCTAATCAGCTGTTAAACATCTCATCCAGACTTGAACACATTCCGAATAAGTGAGCAATGTACTTAAGTTACAGACACATCCCTCACACTGGTGTTTTCCCAGTCACTTAGAAGGAACACGTTAAATCAGAAAATCAGTAGATTTATATTGAGTTGTATTGCAAATGGCAATGAAAAGTAAGTAAACAAATATAAACATAATGAAAAGCAAGTGCCTCTGTGACATTTAGACTAATATCACTAATGTCTCCTGTAATCAACCTGCAAATATTATTCACATAGATAGGAGAATTAAGTTTGGAGTTCTACCAAATATTCAATGTAATCCCGTTACCTTGCAGTATATTAAACGGACAAATAAGTCATAGAATCATGGAGTTCTATAACACTGAAATGGGCCCAATGTGGAGAAAGGAACTGCAGATGCTGGTTTAAATCAAAGATAGACATAAAAAGACATTCAAAGACTTTATTCAACACATCAAATGAAATGAAATGAAATGAAATGATTCAATTTATTGTCATTGTCAGTGTACAGTACAGAGACAACAAAATGCATTTTTAGCATCTCCCTTGAAAGGGAGACACAGGGCGTCGCGGTGTGCCCGCGCCTGCCGCCGTAGTTACATTCCATTACAGGCAAAGGTGGGTGAAGTGTCTTGCCCAAGGACACAACGACAGTAAGCACTCCAAGCGGGATTTGAACCGGCTACCTTCTGGTTGCCAGCCGAACTCTTAGCCCATTGTGCAATCTGTCGTCATAATCATACAACAGATCAAGTCATACACATAACGGACTTACATTATATCGTGTCATTATAGTACAACATTACAATCATTATTCACAATACTTTCAACCCCACGTGGTGACCAGCGCCCACGGAATACCTCCAAAGTCCCCGTGAACACCGCATGTTCCCTCTCCAGGGACACACGTGCACGGACGTAGGCCCGAAAGAGGGGCAAGCAGCCGACTCTTGCCTGACCATCCATCGCCTGCTGCCTGGATCCGCGTATGGCCATCTTGGCCAGGCCCAGGAGTAGACCGACAGGTAGGTCCCACCCTCCCACTTGGCTCTCCCCACACTCTGCCTTGTGGCCAAACACAAGAATCGTAGGACTAAAATGTAACCAGAACATTAGGAACAACCCCTTCAGATATTGATACAGGGGCAGTAGCCTCTCACACTCCATATAAATGTGGAACACGGTCTCTTCCTGGCCACAGAAAATACAGGCAGCGGACGGGTCCGTGAACTGACTCAAAAGTTTGTTACACGCCACCGCTCTGTGCAGCACTCTCCACCCCAGGTCCCCAATGTAAAGGGGGACAACTCCCTTGTAGAGGGACCCCCACTGGGGACCTTCCCCGCCTTCAGGTGGTAACACCGTCCGCCATGGTGTGTCGGGACGGGAGACCAAGGCAAGGAGGCGCAGAATGTGCAGGAACATTCTATACAATGAGCGTCTCTTCGCATTACAAAACGGCACACTAATCATCTCCGAAAGGCGGCTCAGGTTGTGTGGAGCCGGTGCCCGAGATATATCCTGGAACCAAGGCCCGATGAGCAGATCTGACGGAGCGGGTAAGAGCTCATTTAAAACCACTCTGGGCGCACGCCTCTCCTCGACACCCACCATGATTTGTTGAGGACCAGCCACTCCCGCAACCGCAACATCCCCCTCACCTCGTGGAGCAACACGCTGGCTGAAAACAACCAGATTCCTCACTCTTAACACATCCCGGTAGAAAACAGGCAAGCCCCTTAGGGCAGGTCGACTGATGCCCGCCACCGGGAGCCGCGAGACCCCCCTTAGACAACGACCCCGTCGGAAAAAATACATGGCCAAAACTTGCCATCTGGGGGGGGTTCTCTATATACATATACCTCCTCAGAGTCCTGAGGCGAAGAGCCGCCACCTGGGTACGCACGCATACCAAGGACTGGCCGCCCTCCTCTAACGGGAGACTCAGGACAGCTGCGGAAACCCAGTGCTTCCTATTTCCCCAAAAGAAATCCACCATCTTCATCTGTAAAGCATTTACAAAAATTGAAGGTGGGACAAGAGTAGCCAGCCGGTACCATAACATGGAGGCCACCAGCTGGTTTATGACCAACACCCTCCCCTGAAAAGAAAGAACTCCAAGCAGGCCTGACCAACGCCCCAGCCTGGCAACCACTTTCGTCTCCCACTCCTGCCAATTTGCCGGCCAAGCATCCTCAGTGGGACTCAGATACACCCTCAGATAGAGGAGGTGCGTGGTGCTCCACGCAAACATTGCCATCTCCTCTAGCAGGGAGTCCACCTGTCACTGACCCACTAAAAGTCCAGAGCACTTGCTCTAATTAATCCTGGCAGAAGATGCATCTGAGAAAATCTTCTGGCAATCACGCATCCTCCGCAGGTCACCAGGATCGGTGAACATAAGTAGTACATCATCGGCATATGCCGAAAGAACCAACTCCACCCCTGGGCCCGGTAGGGCCAGGCCTGTCAACCTCCTCCGAAGAAGACACAGGAATGGCTCCACACAGACCGAGTACAACTGACCTGACATGGGGCACCCCTGACGGACCCCCCTCCCAAAATGAAAGGGAGCCAACAACGCACCATTAACCTTGACAAGGCACTCCGCTGCAGCATGCAAGTGGCGGACCCGGGCCACAAAATGCGGTCCAAATCCAAACGCTTGCAACGTTCCGAACAGGTATTCATGCTCTACCCTATCAAAAGCCTTCTCCTGATCAAGAGACAGAAACGCAGCTGACTGACCAGTTCCCTGTGCTAGATGAATCAGGTCCCTAACCAGGTGGATGTTATCCTGAATGGACCAACTAGGGACTGTGTAGGACTGGTTATGGTGAATCAACTGAGACAGCATGGAGCCCAGGCGATTTGCCATCGCCCGTGCAAATACTTTATACTCTGTGCATAGGAGAGAGACCGGCCGCCAGTTTTTCAACAGGCGGAGTTCCAGCCCGGGGGACTTACCCCTCCTGAGCTGATGCAGTGCACGAGTCAACTCCTCCAAAGATAAAGGGCTATCAAGAAGATCGGCCACCTCCCTATCTATAACCAGTAGACTCTCCCACAGGTCCTGCTGAGCTTCCCCGCTGACTCCACCTGCGGAGAACAGGGATCCATAAAAGGACCTGACCAATGCACTAATCCTCTCTGGATCCGTGACAGAGGAGCCATCATCTGCGAGCAGTTCCACGAGCTGTTTGCGGGCTCCCCGCCCTTTCTCCAGAGAGAAAAAGAAAGGCGAAGCTCGATCCAGATCGTGCAGCATCTGGACCCGCGCCCTCATGTAAGCGCCTCGGGACCGCTCAAGTTGCAGGTTCCTCAAGGCTTCCTTCTTCTCATGAAACACACCCCATTCGCAAGAGTCACCTCCAACCTGACCCAGGCGAGACTCTGCGTCCATCAGCTCCCTCTCAAGCTTCTCAACCGCTGAGTCCCGCCGCCCGGTCGACCCCCACGTGTATTCCTTACAAAAAATACGGATGTGAGCTTTCCCCACATCCCACCACTGCCTTAGGGAAGAGAAGCATCTCTGCCTCTCTCTCCACCGCACCCAAAACCGAGTGAATGACTCCCGGAAACACCGATCCTCCAGCAGCCGGTTATTAAAGTGCCAGTACGCAGACCCAGCCCGAACGCGCGCTGGATTCAAATCCACATGCACCAGACAGTGGTCCGAGCATGGCACCAGCTGCATTGAGGCCGCTGAGACACGGGAAACAAACGCTCGCGAGATATATATTCGATCAATGCGGGAACCACCGCCCTCAGTCCTCCGCGAAAAAGCAGTGGAGTCTGGTTTGAGGTCCCGCCACACATCAACCAACTCAAAAGAATCAATCAACCCTCTCAGCTTCTTTGCTACAGCAGGAGCACACTGAGTACCAGAACGATCTCGCACCTCAAGTGTGCAGTTAAAGTCCCCCCCAAGGAAGACACACTCTCCCCGATCAATAGTGCTCAACAGAGCACTCACCTCCGGAAGTAGGCCGGCCTGCATCGTGCCGGAGCTGGGGGCATACATGTTAATGAAATGCAACGGCATGCCATCCAGGCTCATGGCCAGATGGAGCAAACGTCCTGGCACAACTTCTTGCACTTTTATAATATTGGGCAGGAAATTCTGAGCCAACTGAATGGCCACCCCACTCGAATTTGAGCTAAGATGACTCATATAGACCTCTCCTTCCCACTCCAACCTCCAGGTGGGTTCATCACTACCAACAGTATGCGTCTCCTGCAAAAAACACACTGCAAATTTCCCCTCCCTAAGGACCGATAAAAGCTGGAACCTGCGAAAACTCGCTCTACTCCCGTTTAAGTTTAGGGTAGCTAACGTGAAAGCACTGGTACATTAAATTGAAATCCTCATACTTCTCCTCCTGGGCTCTGTAGCCCTCTCTCTTTTTAGGAACTCCAAAAGTCCCTAAACTGACACTGCTCAGAGCCAGGAAGCTCACTATCCTTGGTGGCAAGGATAGCCTCGAGAGTTTTAACTAAGGACGACAGATCAGCCCACCGTCTCTTAGCAGCCTCAATCTTTTTCTTGTTGGTACGGCTTGTTTTTAGAAACTACCGCACCTCACAGATAACACTTGCATGAGACTCGTCCTTGGTTCCTGGGCTATCGTCCAAGTTACTCGCACCTGACACAACACGCTCAGCATCACCAAGGTCAAATTCAGAAGTAGAAAGACCAGAGCTCTCTGGAATTTCGCAAACCCCTCCACATAAGCTGGCCCTATCCCTCTCCCTCTCCTCCGGCATGACACCACCCCCAGGATCAATGCCGGGGGAAGGGTCCCGAAACCCCTCTCCACGTCACGCAGCCCACTGACTGGCTGGGCTCCTGCGCTCTGTCCTCACCCTCTATACCTGGGCCTGGGGAAGAGAAAACAAGAGGCACCCCCAGGGTCTGTTGTAAACTGGCACCCCCAGAATCTGAAAGAAGGTCGCTGCCTGAAATAACTCCGACCTCCACAGCACCGAAAGCACCCCCTCCACTGGCAACACCCAGAGGCTCTCCACTAGTTGTTCCTCTCCCCTGCCAACTCAGCCGGTAGTACAATACACACCTCAGCACCTCCATTGCCTCTAATATTGAGCACTAATTGGTACACCATTCCCCCCAACCCTCCTCCCCCCCCCTCGGGCTGACTCTGCTCATCCCCCGTCTCAGGGTCCGCACTACCAGGGGAGCTTACCCCACCCTCCTGCGTGCTAACACCCTCAGTAGGCCTCTGAAACGAGGGGACCTCCTCTGACCCAGAAGACACACCCCCAGGGGAGCCAAGATCAACACACGATGAGATCCCCCCTCGGAGGGCCCCTGAGACAAAAGGACATCCCCCCGCCCAGAGGACACAACTCCAGAGGGGTCTACCCCATCACCTGACCCTGTGGTACCCTCGAGAGATCCCTGAGGTGGAGGCACAACCTCCAACCCAGACGACGTTATTTCCTGACCTCCAACCACATCAGTGGTGGAAGGTCTGGAAAACTCCACCCCCCTAACTTTGGACTCACGTCCCTGCTCTTCCTCACCAGGCCCAATCCTCGTTTTTATCCCACTAGCATGCGGCGGTGTGGTAACCTCCATAAGGAGAGGGTCCTCCTCCTCCACACTACCCCCAGCCTCCTTACCACCCGCGCGTTTTGCCTTCCCTACCCCCTTCAGAACCACCTCAGCTCCTTGCTGGGCCACGGCAGTTTCACTCTGGACCCCCCTGGAGCTGACAGGCGCCCCTTGGGTGATCTCTGCACTCGGCAGTAGCACACCCTCCTGCTTTTGACTCGCTTGGGTGGTCTTTATCTGCTTATTCTTCTTCTTCTTCTTCAGCTCCCATTTCTCTCCCCCCTCAACCTGTGTCTCACGTTCAGCCACCCCCTCAGGTTCAGGATGTGGGGGGCGGGGGCCATTGCTGCCCCGGGTCTCCAAGGCTGAAACGTCAGACCCAGAAGGGCTATCCCCGCTGCCCCGGATCACCGAGGCAGAGCCGGCAGCCCCAGCCAGGTCAGCGATTCCACCCCGCCCCTCCGAGACATGACGAGCACCCCCTGATGGGCCAGCAGTACATTCCTGGGCCGCTGCGCGAGAAGTTCTAGCAGCGACCCCTTGGTTAGGACATTCCCTACGGAGATGTCCATAACCACCGCACGCATGACACCGTGCCTTTCCCCAACTCCAACGCACGGTTCTGGGGAGACCCCTACACTCCACCTCGAAACTCCCCTCATCACCTTCCCCCTCCCCCACCTTCACGAACACCCTCCTTTTGAAACTGAGAATCCCTTTTTCCTCCGGGTCCCCCCCAGGGTGCATGAGCCTAAAGCACTTAGACCGCACCTCCCCAATCTGAGACAGGTGTGGAATGAGTGTCGCATCCGGAATACATGTGGGGCAACCCCGCAGGAGAACCGGTCTCACCCTGGACACCCATGGGTCCACCTGTATATGGATCCCCCCCCACTGAAATCCCCCTCTCCACCGCTATGGCCACATCCTCCCGGTTCTTCAATATCATCTCAACCTTTCCCCTCTCGAGCTCGGAAGAGACAATAGCCCCCCTACCAAGAAGGGCATTCATAGCCTTCGTAATTACTCCCCTGGACATCTGGGGCCCAGTTTGAACCGAGATGCCAAATCTGTCCCAGTCCAAGTCAACATGAGGCTCATATTCAGATGTCCTCGCTTCCGCTGCTGATGTCACTGCTGCGTAGCTCCTCGCCTTCTGCCGCGCCCCCGCCATCGCCATCCGGACATAGGCACAAACCAGCATCCGGCACTCCAGCAGCTCAGCAAATCAATTCCCAGGGACAGTCACAGTCCAAAGCAATCCTCAAAAAGCAAAGTCCTCCAGCTGAAGAAAGAAAGTACCAAAACTCGTCCACGCCAAAAAGCCAGCTCACCCTGTCTTGCCGAATTCCAAAGAACCTTCTTCACATTAAGCCAGGCAGCCGCGCTGTGCAAAATGACTTTAGGGCAGAGAATCAGTGCCAAAACACAGCAAAGGCACCGAAAAACCTTAAACCCTCGAGATCCAGGCACTCTTGGCAGTCCGCCAATGACAGCCTCACCCTGCTCCCTCGAGAATGTAGAAAATTTGCAGGGGATTTTCACGCTAAATGTTGAAGTTTTGTATGCATTGGAAAGTTTCAACAGTCCAACAATAAGTCAGACTATGAAGCCCCTCTGCCTCTGTTCCTTTCCCAACGACAGAATCCTTCAAAGGCTGCTTAAAACTTCTCAGCCACTGGAGCTGAGAAAGACACAGCCTCTCTCTCTCTCTCTCTCTCTCTCTCTCTCTCTCTCTCTTTCTCTCTTTCTCTCTCTTCTCTCTCTCTTTTTTCTCTCTCTCTCTTTTTTTTTAATTTTTTATTTTTTTTTATTTTAGTAACTTGCAATAGTACTCGTCTATCCAGAAATTTGCTGAGAGAGAGAGGGAACGGGTGACATTTCGGGTTGGGTCTCTTGTGGAATATCCTTCTCTCCAGAGATGCTGCAGGCCCCACTGAGTGACTCCAGCTTTTTATGTCTGTCTACTGAAATGCTGGGCACTATTATCATTTGCCTGTATGAGGATTGTATCCTTTTAGGCCTCGCCTATTTAAGTGTCTATCTAAATGCCTCTTAAATGTGGTAAACGTATCTGATTCCACTATCTTCAATGGCAAGGCAGCTTGTTCCAGATATCAACAACTCTTTGTGTAAAGAAACGTACCTGTCAGATCCGCATTAAACCTCTTTCCTCTCACCTTAAAATATTGTCCTCTTGTTATTGATACCCTACCGTGGGTAAAAAGATCTACCTTATCTCTCTCCCTCATAATCCAACATGCCTTCATCTGGGCATCCATTAGGTTCCTTTAGGTTTTAGGTATCTTGTTATCACATGCACTGAGGTACAGTGAAAGGTGTTGTCTTGCATGCTATCCAAACAGAGCAGATATTCCATACATAGTTACAAACTGTTCAAACTCAAGTACAATGGATAGAGCAAAGGGGAAGATACAGAGTGCAGAGTATAGTTCTTGGCATTGTAATGCATCAGGTTCAATAGACGAAGTTCAATGTCCTCAATGAGGTAGAGTTGAATCGAGCAGTACCTTGCTTATGGAAATACCATTAAGAAGCTTGATAACAGAAGGGTAGAAGCTGCTCCAGAATCTTGTGGTGGTGTGCGCTTTAACGACGCTGTACCTTCTGCAGATGGGATCAGAGAGAAGAAGGAATCACCGTGGTGGGACAAATCTTTGATTGTGTTGATTGTTTTTCTGAAGCAGCATCAGAAATGTAGATGGAGTCAATATTTGGGGAAACTGGCCTGTGTGATGGTCTTCGTTACATCCACAACTTTCTGCAATTTACTGTGAATTTGGGCAGAGCTGTTGCCAAACCAAGCTGTCATGCATCCCAACAGTATGCTTTCTATGTCAAGTCGGTAGAAGGTTGTAAGAGTCACTGTAGACATGCTGGATTTCCTCAGTCTCCCCAGAAATAGAGGCATTTGTGGCTGCCACATCAATGTGTTTGATCTACAACAGATCATTGGTCATATTCACGACTAGGAACTGATGCTCTCAACCTTTCCACACCCACACCATGGATGCTGACTGGAACTCCAAGGAAAAGATGCCCAACCTGTCCAACCTCCACCATAACCAATGTCCTCCAAAATGGTATGTTTACCAAATCAAATTTAACCTTTCAAAATTATTGCTATAAGCGTATTTTACCTTTTTGTTAAATTTGTTATGAAGAATAGTAAGATTAAATGAGAACTTACCAGTTCGAAGTTTGATCTTTATTTTATGAGGAGTTACATTGAGGGATTATGTGAAGACCCTGACAGCCGCATGCGCATCAACCTTCAAAGCAGCGGTGTGAAATGGCAGATAACAGTTGTTGAAATGAATATAGTAAGATTAGAGAAACTAGAATACCAGTTGACCTTTATGATAGAGGGGTTGGGAGCGGAGGGCATGTAATCCCTCAACGTAATTCCTCATAAAATAAAGATCAAACTTCAAACTGGTAAGTTCTCATTTAATCTTACTTCGGAGTCACGTGAGTGACTACATGAAGATTTCAAAGCTCTGAAATGTCATGCCATGGAACGAGTCCATGCGTCACACACTGCATCAGGTGGCCAATGATGAGTGAACATTAATAATGCATTCAGACATGACATAGATATAGACATGTTGATGCTTTTAATGAACAAATAATGCTAATAGTAACCTCCCTCAACCGGGAGGAAACTATGAAATAGAACCTAACATAGAGTTGGCAAATACCCCCGATCCGGCAATGGGTTAGTTCTAAACTTTTGGAAAGATCGTTTGTTTGACCATTCTGCAGCAACTAGGATGTGGTCCCACAAACGTCCATAAACCTGCTGCGAGGTTGTTGCAGCCCTGGTGGAGTAAGATTTGAAAATGTCAGTATTCACTCCTGTATAAGCCAGACCCGTTTACCACCTGGAGATGGTCTGTGGTGATACCTTCTTATGAGGCTTTTATGTAACTAACAACATTCCTAGTTCAGAGTCTCTAAGGCTCTTAGTGACCTTAACATTCTGGTGTAGATGTGTGACCACACACAACCAAAGGGTCCATGGGATATGCCAACAAATCTAGTTTGAGACCTGATGCCCCTGGTCTACTCTGCTCGACTAAGTCATAAACATATATGTTATTTAGCTTGTAGATATAATCATCCTGTCCAGTCACAGCTTATGCAATGACTGGACCCGTTGCGCTGAACTCAGTGCCATGAGCATAACCACTTGTAAGTGAGTTTGATCAAGAACAGGTATGTAGCTGGAGCCCACCGGCAAAGCGGTGCTAGCACAATGTTAACATCCCATATCTCTGCATACCTAGGCCTGGGAAGTTTCGAGTTCAAGATACCCTTTATAATCTAGATCTCAGAGTGTGAGACCCGACAGAGTGGATTCTGCTCTCTGCAGCCAATATGATGAGAAGGCACTTCAGGCACAGTAAATGGCACTTTACCTTAATGAGTGTCAAATCCTATATAAGACTGAACTTCAAGACGTCAGTCATCCGTGCTGAATTATATGTAATATTAGCATAAAACAAATACCTTCCATCTCTTTATGAGGAAATACTGCTTATTTGGTGCTATGCCTGCAATCTGCAGTGAGCACGTCCATGGTTTGGTTTAACAACCCAAGCCGCAGGAACGTCTTCTCAGAGTCTGCAAGTCAATGAATTGATTACATCATGCAGTGGATGGTTACCGAGGTAACAGCAAAACCAGCAAATTTTGTGTCCAGAAATAACCATATCACGTTCTATTATCATACCCCACATCAGCGGGAACCATGGCTGTATGAGCCAGGTAGGCACTACAAAAATGCCTGAAGCGGGAATTTGTTGAATATTTTGCAAGACCCGTCTAATGAGGCAAAATGGAGGAAGACATAAAAGAACATTCCTCCCCAGTATAGTGAGAATGCACCCATCGCCACTGATATGCCACATACTTTTTTGCAACTGGTGATTGAGCCTGGATGCAAACATGTAAATCCTTTAGTGTTCCATCGAGCCACAATGTAATTAAATACTTTGTGATCCAACACCCATACTGTGTTGTTATTGATTTTACACGACGATACACCAGTGCCAAATGAGGTTAGGTAAACTATCACCGGATACTTTAACTTGATTGTACCTATGTGATTAACATGTATCCACCACCAAAGTGTATCAACTTGGACTTGAGCATGCAGATTATGCATATTCGCACAACCTTAATCCACAGAATGCACCTAGTGTCTATAGGTAGTTGATACCATATAACTGAAGAATTGGTAACTCATGCAAATCCCATCCGCCTCCATAATTAGAGATGGTATTAGTAATTTTCCATCCTTGAGCAATAGCTCAATCAGTTTGTAATTACCAGAAGATTAACTGATGAAAGTTAGTGGAGCAATGCTGAATACTAAGGTGACTTTGATAGTTTCAGCTGGGAATAGCAGAGGTCTGGTAACAATGACCTACATGGTACTTGAGAATTAATTCCAATCTCTTGCCTCAGGGCGGAGTGCCAGACAAATTAATAAAGTTAATTGTAATCCCAATAATCAATAATTTCAGTTGGTATCAACTTAAATTTAACTTAAATTTAACTGGATGGATGAGAAACCCAATTTCTCAAATATAGTTTTGTGGCTGATACAGCTAATTTAGCAAAATACAGTGTTTAGAATATCATCCAGATAGGCCATAACAATTGGTTTTTTAGCCGAATTACTAGTTGTAGTAATTTGGTAAATAACCTGGGAGCTGAAGTTAGCCCATTTTGCAATGCTTTTGACTGTATCATTGCCCCATCCAGCTAAATTTCAAATATCTCCGGTGCCCTGTAAATGGAAACTGATCCCATGGAAGTTAAACAGTCACAAAGCTTCCTATTCAAAAATGTCTATACTGCACATGCGAATTGAACCTGTTGACAATGAACAGGCCACATCTGACGCCATTGCGAGCCTGCCTTGAAAGGCAACTACAGCCACATTTTTGTGAACTGTGGCCAATTTCGGCGCCTGTCTTGCTCTGTAGTGTAGACTAATCTCATGTTATCATTTAACTTCTGAATCTTATGTTATTATTTTCATCTCTACAAAATAAGTGTAAATATTACCAACTTGTATCCGTGACAGGAGTCATCATATATATGGTTCCATCTTCATCCTTCATACCTCTGAGTGGGAGGACTTATGCAACCCGAACCAGGAGCTTCCTCAACCATCTTCATCCTTCATACCTCCGAAAGGGAGGACTTATGCAACCTGACCCAGGAGCTGCCTCAACGAGCTTCATCCTTCATACATCCAAATGGGAGGACTTATGCAACCTGACCCAGGAGCTGCCTCAGGCATGTGTGCATGTATTTAGCACCATCTCCACCATTACGTTCAACCGAGTAGGAGGAATTGCAACCCTGAGCCAGGTGTTGCTTCAGCTATATGTGCACCCTTCTGTAGCACCCTCACCACTCTGCTCCTTTGAGTGGGAGGAAATCTGTAGCCCTGAGCCAGGTGCTGCTGCCTGACATGCCTAGATGGAACATTCTTGACTGTGACATGTCGCAATCTTGTCTGACATAGATCCCAAGACTTGGCACTCACTCTGAGTTTGGGCTGTCAGGTTGCTTCCTTCAGCAGCTGCCAGGATTAGCTGTGCAAATCGATGCTCTGTTGGTATCTTCATTTCACAAACAGGCTGCACATGCTAGTGACTCTGAGTCCTGCTCCTTTCTGATGCAATCTACAGGGGAAGGACTGGAGCGTCTCTGGCCCCCGTATGCCAGACATAGTGGAAGAAATGCTGGAAAAACCTGCCAGTATTTGACATGGGCAAAGACGTTTACATGAACGAAGACGCCCATCCCAGTTAAATCAAAGATTTGATCACTTTAATGATATGAATAAACTCGGCGTTTCGGGGAAGAATTTTCTACAATCCCTTTAATGAGCGGAATTACCATGATACTAACATGTGTAGCTCGCACAGGTGACTTATCGGTACAGGGCTTTCCAGGCCAGGGATCTAGATCGCCATGGCAGGTCTCATTCCACTGGCATAATGATACATGTATGAGACCAAAAGCAAAACCCCTGAACAGAATAATTAAACAGCGGATACCAGCATAATGGTGCCCACCCTGTATAGCCATATATTTGAAAGAATACACTATATCTGCTACTGCCATGGAGGCGTAGGGAGTGTTTTTGCCATTAGTAACGCTCATGAATGGCAGCATGTGCCATGGACATTCCTCCGGGGTTGGGGTCAGTCATACACTGATCCATGCACACCTCACCACCAAGCGGGAGATCTGTGAGCAGCCCTGTACACAGGTGCTGCCCTAGGCCCCCCTAGTATGTTCGGAGGGGAACCCTCCTGGCCGGGCTCGTCCATCGCGGCCTCTCCGACTTGGTTTGGTTGCCTCCCTTTGGGCTGCCAAAGTCAAAGTCGCTGACCGCACTGTCAAATGACTTGGGTGCGAACCCGATGGTCACCGGCTACCCGCTCTCCCGCGGTCCGTAGCCGGCATCTCTATAGATAATACAGCGGCTTACCCTCCAAACGGGGTTGCCTGGGTGCTACCGGCACCAGTCTCGAATTCAACCGCCGCCCACTACCCGCATTCCACGGTCTCCATAGCGGTTTCCCCGCAGTCCGTGGGCAGGATTCCTCGAGGTCGTGACCAGGTTTCCCTGTGGTCCGTGACTGAGGTTTCCCGCGGACCATAAAGGTTCCCCCGCGGCCCGTCCGGACTTCGCAAATTAAGCATGACCTCTGTAAACAGAAATTCCTGCAAAAACATAATCTGGGAATACGTTTTTTTTTTAAACTTACCTTCAGGTTTGATCGCTAGTGGAGCAGCGTGCCCCCAGCCAGTCATTGCGCAATGCGATAGACGATATGATGTGCATGCGGGCTGGCGGGGTCTTCACGTAGTCACTCACATGACTCCGAAGTAAAATTATTTTGTACACTCAATTTGTGTGTTTCAAGCATTTTCAAGAATCAGGCTATTAAACACTTCAACCTCCAGATAAGCCCCTATCTATATAGACTTGGGGGAAATATATTTGACTTTGCACTACTATTGTCTATTGTGTTATTTCAAAATGTACTGAACTTTTTGATGTTGTCTATCATGGGTTTTACAGAGTAATATGTTAACGTATCTGTAATGCTGCTGCAAATGAGAATGTCATTGTTCTCCTTCAACAAAACACTCTTGAATCTCTTCAAAGTAGAGTGGGGCTGAGATTGTGTTACACTGGTATTGTTTACTCAGGTGTGGGGCAAGTCACAGAAGCGATTACATATTCGACCAACAACTGGTCTTTTAACCAAAAGCTCCCAACACATTGTGCTACAAAGAAAGCTATACTTTAAATATACAAAAAAAAGGCAGTATTTCAAGCCATATATACCGTACTTATCAGAAGAACTTGCTGATGGTGTTTCATGGACACTGCGCCACTTATCACACAGGTTTAGGCCATTTGTCAATAGGATTTTAGTTTAGTTGAGTGTAGAGATACAGTGCGAAAACAGGCCCTTCAGCCCCCCGAGTCTGCACTGACCAGCGATCCCTGCACAATAACTATCCCACGCACATTAGGGACAATTTCACATTTAAACCAATTCAATTAACTTACAATCCTGTATGCCTTTGGAGAGCGGAAGGAAACCGAAGATCTCGGAGAAAACCCACGCGGTCATGGGTAGAATGTACAAACTCCGTAAAGACAGCACCCGTAGTCAGGATCGAACTCGGATCTCCGGTGCTGCAAGGCAGCAACTCTACCGCTGTACCACCATCTTTTGACTTTAGACTTTAGACATTGGCGATACAGTGTGAAAACAGGCCCTTTGGCCCATAGTCCGTGCTGACCAGTGATCACCCCTTACACTAGCACTACCTACACATGAGGGACAATTCAAATACTGACAGTATATTGTACTGCAGCAATCTCCTCATCCATACTGTTTCCTGACATTTTTGCTGAACGGGTAGTGGGCAATGCCTTACCCGGATCGCCGTGTGGTAATCTAAGGCCACCGACTCCAACATCGCGGAGCTGTCGTTGTGGGGCGTCCAGCTGCGGTGGAGCTGGGTTTGAACACCGCGGAGCCTGGGATCGCTCGCCGAGATCGCCGGTGTTGAAGCTCCAACCAGCACGGCCCGTGGACTTTGGAAGCCGCGGTCACCTGGGAGGAAGCAGCCGTTCCAGCCACTCCAAGCCGCGGAGAAGGTTCTCCCAACACTGGAGCTCCATCATCCAGCGAGAGGACCTGAAACATCGAGCTGCTGTCGCAGCGACTGCGGAGGCTTCAATAGGCCCGACCATGTGTGAACAAGAGGAAGAGGATTGGAATTTGCTGCCTTCCCTCACAGTGGGAACCATTGCGGGGGGATGTTTTTATGGTTTATGTTACATTCTTTAATGTTGTGTTTTATTTTTGGTGTGCTGCAGATGGCTCGGAAAACATGGCTGCTGGAGGTGAGAGTGAACGCTGGCGCGATTGGCTGCCACTGCTCTTTCCGAACAGTGGATTGTTGCTGTATATGTTGCTTTTGTTTCATGCTTGTTTAACTGTAAGGTGTCCTTGAGAGTCCTGAAAGGCGTCATATAAATAAAATATATTATTATTATTATTATTATTATTATTATTATTATTATTATTATTATTATTATTATTATTATTATTATTATTATTATTTTGTAAACTGTTTTGTATTTTCTGACAGAGAATTTCTGATCATTACTTTTGTGATGGACTATAAATGCCACCCAATCCTGTGGGTTTCACCCATATCTGTTGGCTTTGCACAGACTTCAGAGGACAGATTTTTAATGACTCTTAAGATAGAAGCACCTTTAACTCATTGCAACAAAGTTTTATGTCTAGAATTCCAATGAAGGGAACTGGGAAAGTTGCTTCTCTGATGACCTTTGGAATTCTACAATCCCTCCATTCCCTGCCCAATACAAGTGCCTATCCAAGACTCTTTCAAATGCCACTAGTACATTTGCTTCAACCACCATCCCCTGCAGCATGTTCCAGGCACTCGCCCTCTGTACAAAACAACTGGCCCGCTCATCTCCTTTAAACTTTGCCCCTTCTCATTTTAAAGCTTTGCCCTCTCGTATTTGATTTTTCCATCCTGGGTAAAAGATTTTGACTGTCTACCTTATTTATGCCTCTCATAATTATAGATCAGATCTTACCTCAATTTCAGCATATAGATCAGATCTTACCTCAATTTCAGCAATTGAGAGAAAACAGTCCAAGTCTGTCCAACCTGTCCCTGTAGCTAACACCCCCTAATACAGACAACATTTTGGTAACCACCTCTACACCCTTTCCAAATTCTCCACATCTTTCCTGAAATGGGCGACCAGAACTATGCATACTCCAAATGTGTCCTAACAAAAGTTCTATAAAACTGCATTGTGGCCTCCTATCTTTTACTCGGTGCCCAAACCATTGAATGCAAGCATACATTATGCCTGCTTCAATGCTTTCATTGGAAATTTCTCCACAGATGCTGCCTGACCTGATGAGTGCTTCCAGCATTTATGTTTTTATTTCAGATTTCCAACTTAGTTTGTTTTTTGAAAATTTCCAGCGTTCATTTTACATTCTTGGGGGGCAAAAAAATACTGTATGTACAATGGTACAATTGTAGATGGTTGACAAACATGCCATACCCCATGGTAATTTGAGCCTATAGCACACGTTTTCTTTTAATAGTGCTGTAAATATCTGTAGGTATTATGTTCTATCACTCACGCTGATCTGTTTTGCATTTACACATGTGCTCATTTTGATCTCTTTTTGGAAGATTGCAGTAGCACTATGTTGAATATCAAGAGAGTACATGAACAGGCTGAGTCAAAGGCCTGTGTCACTTACGTGACTTTTTCGGCGACTGTCGGCACCCGTCATAGATCATTGCAGGTTGGCTAAATATTTTCAACATGTTGAAAATTCAGCGGCGACCAGAAAGACGCTACGACTCTATGAGCGACTGAGGAGACTACTCACAACCACGCAGGCGACACCCTGGCGACATGTCGCGGGGTGAAATCTGTATGGTTGTGAGTAGTCGCCCAAAGAGTCGTACTTTGTTCTGGTCACCGCTGGAGTTTCAACATGTTGAAAATTTTCGGCGACCTCTAACATCCTATGATGGGTGCCGGCAGTCGCCAAAAAAGTCACGTAAGTCGGACAGGCCCTTTAGTGTGCCTTCGCAACTGAAAAGCTTGCTGGTATTGGGTTACATGAAACCAAAGGTCAATGTCAAGGAGATTTTTAGTTTAGTTTAGAGATACATGGCGGAAACAGGCCATTCAGCCCACCAAGTCTGTGCCGACCAGCGATCCCCGTATACTAACACTATCCTACACACTTGGGACAATTTACAATTTGTACCAAAGCCAAATTATCCTACAAGCCAGTACGTCTTTGGAGTGTGGGGGGAAAACAGAGCACCCATGGAAAACCCACGCTGTCACAGGGAGAATGTAAAACAATGTAAAACTCTGTACAGACATCATCCATAGTCAGGATCAAACCCAGGTCTCTAGCCCATGTTATGACTGAAGAGTGACATAACTGGATAAAGAAAAAACCAAAACAGCCAACATGAGAAGATCTGGGATATGTTCAACATTTTCTGTGAAAGTAGCAATTTGGCCGATTCCTTGAGATATCTTTCCAACATCACTTAAAAAAAAACACATTCCACGCACTCCTTCAGTTGGGACAATTCCAATTCCCAAGCCTACATCAGCATGTTTGCATTTTGTCCTGAGATCTTAAACAATTAAATTAATGAATATTTCAGTTCAAGTTTCACTAATTGTGAAGCGGTTACGTTTTGGGAAGATAAGGTGAACTTTCCCTCTGTGTGATGAGTAACAAAATAGTAACCTTACAAAAGAAACACAATTTACTGTTTTGCCAGGCAAAGTTCACAAAGAAAATATTCTGACAACTTTTGTGCCATGTGACACTGATCTTTACATCCAGAATTAGCATTTACCTGTTATAGAGTCATGGATTATAATGCATTTACCTCTCTGATATGGAGTCATAAAGCATAGAAACAGGCTCTTCTGCCCAACTTGCCATACCGACAATGTCCCATCTACAATTGTCTACAATAGTCCCACCTGCCTGCTTTTGGCCCATATCCCAGTAAACCTGTCCTTGTACCAGTCTAATGGTCAAGAGAAGAGCTTTTAGTTTAGTTCACAGATACAGCATGGATATCTCGCGGATCATTGATTACCCCAACTATTGTTCACCCTCTGTAAAATTGCCCTATTTGTGTAAGAAGTGGATTTGTAAATGGAATAACATAAACATTTCTATTAAGGTAGATACAAAATGCTGTGAGTAACTCAGCGGGATGGGCAGTATATCTGGAGAGAAGAATGGGTGACGTTTCCTAATTCCTTTCTCTCCAGAGATGCTGCCTGACCCACTATGTTGCTCCAGCATTTTGTGTCTATCTTCAGTGTAAACCAGCATCTGCAGTTCTTTTCAAAACATCTCTATGTTATCCCATTTACGAATGCACTCCCTACACACTTGGCGCTATTTTACAGGAGCCAATTAACCTATAAACTTGAATCGTCCAATGGACAGACAATACAGCAATGCAATTCTTAGTTGCATCTGCATAACAGGCCTGGAAACACAATAATCGTTGACAACATATAATGGTCCAAACAAAATCATGAAATGAATAGCTTCAGTTCATCGTGTGGAGGCTTGTCCACAGGTCCTAATGACTGGAATTACTGGGAATGATGTACGTATCTGTCTGGGATTTTAGGCGGCAAATTTAGGGGAGGATTGACATTGTTTCATTTTCAAACAGACATCGACAACATATAGAAGAGAGACACAAAATGCTGTAGTAACTCAGCGGGACAGGCCGCATCTCTGGACAGAAGGAATGGGCGGAGCTTCACCGAGACACTTCTTCAGACTGCAATATGCATGATTTCGCCCAAGGACGGATGGTCGGAAGAGGTATCCACAATCTTCTGCCTTCACATAATTGAATTTTGTCTGTCTGACAACATTAAAAGGTACATTCTGTTTATAAAACATTTTTAAATCATCAGTTCCCAGATTTATTCATTCTTATCTTGCTGTTTTCTGCAGTATTCAATTCACATTTTTGAACTAAAAAATAAAATAGTAATAAAATTATTATGATATCAATTAAAGTTTAATTTCAATGCTAATTATTCAAATACATAACATTTAAAACATTTTGAAAACACCAGATGTTATTAATTGTTTATATAGAAACAGTGATGATTGTTGGCATCTCACACAGTTGAAATGGTGATATTAGTTTAGTTTAGGTTAGAGATATAGCACGAAAAACAGGCCTTTCGGCCCATCGAGTCGCGCCGACCAGTACTTACACTATCCTACACACACTAGGGACAATTTATAATTATACAAAGCCAATGGACCTACAACCCTGTACATCTTTGGAGTGTTGGAGAAAACCGGAGATCTCAGAGAAAACCCACGTGGTCACGGGGAGAACGTACAAACTCCGTACAGAAGCACCCGTTGTCATAATTGAACAAGTGTCTTTGGCGCTGTAAGGCAGCAACTCTGCTGCTGCACCACCGTGCCACCCTTAACAATAACATTTTAGCACATTCATCTCTCAATTCAAACTGGTAATCTTCCAGGAATGCCAATGGAATTATCATCAAGGAAAAAGCTGGATGACAAAGTGAAGTTCTGAGGGTTAGAATTTGAAGATGAGTATGAAATATTAAAAAGAGTAATGTGCTTCTACGGCAATGTACCTAATGGAACCAGAATAAAGCTTCATAAAAACACATCAAATATGTGAAACTCGTGTATATTTCCTTTTCCTTTTGAATAAGTGTGAATCCTATTCTCATTCAGGGTTTCAAAGAGTAAAGAGCTGCATCAGATAGTAATCAATCCTCGTTATCCTACTGGAAATCATTGCAAATAACATCATCATGGTAACATCAATATTTCTATACAGAAGGAGGTTGTTATGTTTAGGGTTTAGTGAGTTGGTACATTGCCGGTTGTCACTCACTCAATTATTATGCAGGGCATCTGTGGGTACTTCTCTATGTGTGTGTGTGTGTGTGGCAATATGTGTGTATCTGTGTGTGCGGTTGGATGAGTGTGTCTGTGTCAAAAACTGTATGTGAGTGTGTTTGTGTGTGTGAGTGTGTCTGCATGAGTGTATGTGTGTGTGAATGTGTATCTGTGGGTGCGGTTGGATGAGTATGTGTGTCAATATGTGCATGAGTGTCTGGGCATGTGTGCACCAAAATGTGTGTGTCACTATGTGTGTGTCTCTGCATGTGAGCGTGTGTGTTTATCTGTGGATGAAGGTCTATGAGTGTATGTTTATCAATATATGTGTGTCACTATGTGTGGGTGAGTGTGTGTGTGTGTCTGTGGGTGCGGTTGGATGAGTATGTGTGTATTGTATATGTGCATGAGTGCCTCACTTTGGGACAACGAAATGTGTACAGGCAGCACCAAGAAAAAAAATGTGTGTGTCATATTAAAAATAAAATTGAAATTGAATTAAAAATTTGTGTGTCTCTGCACCCAGGTGTGAGCACCATAGTCCAGCCAGTCCCCTCCGTGTTATCTGGTCGGGGCCATGAAGGTCTATGGCCCGATGTTGCCCTATGGTTTACGCCGAACCCCGACATATCTTCCTGTGCGGCCCGGACAAAAAAACACAAAAAAATACACTTTTAACATAACTAAATAAACAAAAAAACAAAAAGATACCGGGCTGTAGGTGGAGGCTGCTGGCACCAGCACCACCGGAAGTACAAGAGCCTGTATGTGTGTGTGTAAATATGTGTATGTGTGCATGTGTCTCTATGTGTGGGTGTGTGCACACGTGCATGTGTCCGTGTGTGCACGTGTGTGTGCGTGCGTGCGTGTGCGAGTGGCTGTATAAAACGTTAAATCTGATGGTATTTTTCCCCTAACACTTAAACCCCTTTCTCACGTGGCGACTTGACGCAAGAGTTAACCAGAGTTGAACATCGTGGGAACCTCTTGCGATAACCGTACGGCATTCGTGGACCACCGTGGACCACCGTGGCGCTAACGGCAGGTACTCCTGTAACTTGGTGACTCGGGAGAAAATTCAAACAAGCTTGAATTTCTCCAAGAGTGACTTGTACACTTGTGGTTGAACATTGCAACATTATATGCACGTAGTGGCCAGTGCGATATCCGTACTGACTCTTGCGTGTACCGTGGGAACTCCTGCGAACGGTGAACCCGGAAGCTGGACAGAGGGGACAGAAGGTGAGTAAAAATTGTCTTCTGTGGGATTGAATTTAAAAAATAAAGATTTGCATCCGCATATGGACATCAACTTATTCATGAGTTATGTTAATGAGATTCAAGAAAATAACTATAACCTTTAAAAGGGACTTTACTGAAAGGTCCCGCATTTTTATGGTCCGTGAGAAATTTTTCACATGTACTTCTTTGAGAGATAGATGCTGCTTGGCCCGCTAAATTACTCCAGAATTTTGTGTCTAACTTGCTGATTCAGACAGTTTTTGATTATCAAGGATTCTGCGCTGACTCTTTACTCTGAAACACACGTTGGAAATTTAAACTTGGGCGCAACTAACATCGTCTTACTACCGTGGGAACTCTTTAACTCAGCGGGCAGGCAGCAGTTAATTGTTGCTCCCTTCAGTTTCCCAGGGGGTCGGGACGGGACTGGATTTGGGAGGGAAAGGTGGGGGAGTCGAGGGAGAGGAGGGGGAGACAGATGGGGGTGTCTTCATTTACTGGCGGCGGGTGTCTGTCATTGAAACAGGCAGGTGAGATTTCACATCCACCTTGTGTGTGCCTCTCTCGCTCTCCCTCCCTCCCTCTCACACAGGCTGAGAGACTCTGCCTCTGTGAGTGTACTTATCTTTCTCCCCCTCTCCCACACACAGTAAGACCGAGGTACTGTGCTCAGTCCATCTGTGTCTCCCACATACACAGTAAAACTCTGCTTTGAGTGTGTATATACGTCTCCCCCCCATCATTTGTGCCACGTGATGATTTAATTACACTTGACAGTTTACAATGTCTTTCAAGATTTAACGGGAAAGCTCGGGAGACGGACAAGTCACTCGCACAAATAACAGAAATGCCGAGTACCGTGGGAACTCTTTGTCTACCCCCCCGTTATATCGTGTGATATCATGCTAGACCACGGCCACTTCACTCTGGTTACATCTTGCGTCAAGTCGCCCCGTGAGAAAGGCCTATTAATATTCTTACTACATCGATACTAAAGGATAATTGACATTTATTAATTTGCACTCAGTATGCACCAGTGTTTTATGAGACAAGAGAAAAACGCTAGAGGAACAAGGTAAATTTAATAAACTTGCTGGAGCATGTTCCATCATTGTAAATTGCATCGTGAAAGGCAGCACTTTCCATTATAGAAGGCTCATTTGCAATATTTTCTTCAAATTATTATTTTATTTCTTTAAAATGGCGAGGATGGATTTCTCATTCATGATGCCACATCTACCCAGGGAGAAATTCCTACTGTAACCCTACAGTGTACCTCAGGAGACGCAGTGTGTGGTATCCACTCATTACTAAAGGCTGCTGGCAGTAACATGCACCACCTGCACTAGTTCCAGCTGCAAACTCAGACCATTTTGCCACATATCTACCCAGAGAAGGTTTAGTTTATATTTAGTTTTATAGATACGGCGTGTACACAGCCCTTTCTGCCTACTGAGTCCATGCTGACCAGAGGTACAGTGGTGAAGAATACACTAGTATTCTTCCGTACACTAATTCTATCCTCCACTCTAGGGGCAATTTACAGAAGCCAATTAACCTACACCTACAACTCTACCCACTGCACTATTACACTGCCCCTCTCTGCCAACTTTGTATAGAAATCAAACAACCACTCAATGACAAACTGAGCAGAATGAGGGCACGTTGTCTGTAGCTCTTCCAATACAAAAATACATGCTGCTGACTCCAGGAGAGTTGATGGGCAGTGTCAGAACTCACTGCAGGCAATATGAACACCATCCAAACTGCAGCGCCTGATCAATCTAATAGCCAGCAGTTTCTCCAGCTCTCAGCTTTGAAGATGCCCATCCAATGCATGCCTCAGTAGAGGCACTTGCTGAGAGTAATTCAGCAGCAGAGAAGCCTTGACTTATGCTACTTAGAAAGACAAGGATGGCTGTCAATTAGACTCGACAGGCTGGATTCAAAATGACACCATATCCTCATTAGAAAGGCATTCTCATTCACTATGTTAGAGCTGTCATGTAACAGCACCACACTGTAGTTCCCAGTCACGAGTATAGAGTGAGTAGAGCAGGGGCTGAGCACGCAGCCTTGAGGTGCTCCTGTGGTGATGGTTATCAAGGAGGAATTGTTGCTGCCAATTTGCACAGATTATGGTCTGTTGTTGAGGAAGTTTAGTATCCAGTTCCAAACTGATATGGATCCTGTTGTAAACATACATTTCCTTCCTCACTGTCCACTACAACAATTTTGGTCTCATTTGTATATTTATTAACTAACTTTAAATAGCAATTAGCAATTAACACTGCATTAGCAACCAATTTAGTAATGTAGATAACAAATAGCAGTGGACCCTGCCCTGTTCTGCAGTTTGTTGGCACATTGATGAGTATTGTTGCAAGGAAAAGAAAACAAACAAAAAGTAATCACTGATAGGTCAGTTTGTACCATTCCCAAAATTCACCGCTACAACTTGTCAAGTCTCTTTTGACAACATCTGCCAAGCCTGTGTGCTGTAATCTCTCGAAGGGGAAGGACTGCTGGCAGCTGGGAAATTCACTACCTAATTTTAGTTTAGTTTAATTAGGCTTTAGAGATACAGGCCCTTCGGCCCAACGAGTCCGCGCCGACCAGCGATCCCCACGTACCAGCACTATCCTACACACGCTAGGAACAATTTACAATTTTACCAAAGCCAATTAGCCTACAAACCTGTACATCTTTGTCAGGAGCTGGAGAGCTGGTTGAGAGCAGTGGACCAGTCGGGGCTTCCCGGCAAGTTCAAGGCATGGATTTATCAGCATGGTATCCTGCCAAGGATACTCTGGCCACTGCTTGTCTACGAAGTCCCAATATCCATCGTAGAGAGATTGGAGAGGAAAGTCAGCAGCTTTCTCAGCAGGTGGCTGGGACTGCCCAGGAGCCTTAGCAGCATCTCCCTTTATGGAAATAACACCAAGCTCCAGCTGCCCCTGTAGTCCCTGGAGGAGGAGTTCAAGGTGACTCGGGCCAGAGAGGTGATGATGTACAGGGACTCCAGCGACCCCAAGGTGGCTCAAGCAGGGGTGGAGGTGAAAACTGGGAGGAAGTGGAGAGCCGGCAAAGCCGTGCTGCAAGCAGAGTCTCGGATACGCCACAGAGTCCTAGTGGGAGCAGTGACTCGGGGAAGAGGAGGCCTGGGAATCTTCCCATCTCGCCAGTTTGACAAGTCCAAGGGGAAGGAGAGGCGCAGGCTGGTCCAGGAGGAAGTGAGGGCAGTGGTGGAGGAGGAGAGATATACCAGAGCAGTTGGATTGAGGCAGCAGGGAGCCTGGACAAGGTGGGAGCAGGCCATGGACCGAGAAGTCACATGGACTGAGCTCTGGCAGGCTACAGCGCATCAAGTTCCTGGTCCAGGCAGTGTATGATGTCCTGCCCAGCCCATCGAACCTCTTCATCTGGGGCAAAGCGGAATCTCCAGATTGCCGCAATACTCAGGCAAGGGGACGTTGGAGCACATCCTGAGCTGTTGCCAAAGGCTCTTGGGCAGGGCCGGTACACATGGCGTCACGACCAGGTTCTTAAACCCATTGCAGAAGCCATCAGCATGGGAATCAGCAGCTGCAGACGAGAATGCCCCACCACCCAGATGATCGCCTTCGTGAAGGCCGGAGTGCAGCTGCCAAGAACCACAGCAGCCAGGAATCAGTCAGGAATCCTGGCGACTGCACAGGACTGGCAGCTTTCCATAGACCTGGTGAAATAGCTGAAGTTCCCACAGCACATTGCCACAACCACCCTGAGGCCAGATATCCTCCTGGTCTCAGAGGCGACCAAAAACATCGTCTTGTTGGAACTGACAGTGCCGTGGGAGGATCGTCTGGAGGAGGCCCACGAGAGGAAGATGGCCAAGTATGAGGAGCTGGTCATAGACTGCCGCAAGCAGGGCTGGAAGGCAAGGTGTATGCCCATCGAGGTTGGCTGCAGAGGTTTTGCAGGGCAATCGCTCTACAAAGCCTTGAATGCACTGGGCATCAACAGAGTGGCGAGGAGAAGGGCCATCAAGAATACCACAGAGGCAGCGGAGAAGGCATCAAGATGGCTCTGGATCAGGAGAGGAGGTCCATGGGGAGGAGCGAATGCCACCTGAACACAGGTCGTGGTCTGATCAACTATGGCTGGGTCGCCTGGGTGAGGGTGTCTGATGTTGAAAGACCCGAAACACCCAATGACCCCAGGTTACATCACTGATGATGTGTTCAGGAGCATCTATCGATGTATTTGTATAAATGGAATGTGGGAGAAACCAGAGCTCCTGGAGAAATCTCACGCAGGTCAAGGGTCAAGAGTCAAGTCATATTGTCATATGTCTCAGATAGAACAATGAAATTCTAACATGCTACAGTACAACAGAATATGTAAACATTGTGCACTGCAAACAATATGATAAACGAGAGAAAAAAAATCATGGGGAGAATGTACAAACACCGTACAGGACCGCACCCGTGGTCACGATCAAACATGGTTCTCGAGCACTGTAAGGGAGCAACTCTAACACTAAGCCTCAAGGCATACATAATTACTTCTTGGAAATATGTTTCCATGAACTTCATTGCTATTGAGTTTAAGTCGTTTCCCTGCTAATTCTACTGCAGGAGTTCCTTCTCTACAAAGAGATGGTTCAAGAAAAGGCCTCAACATGGCCTTCTCAATGGTGAACAATAAATGGGCATTAAATATTTATTTAGAGGTGTTAGATTTCAGCAAGTTCTCCTGGATACCAGAAACTGCTGCCAGAAACGGAATAAAATGTTTACAAGTGCTGGTGTCAAGGTGTGGGATGTCTCAGAGCAGCTGTGGAACATTCTTAAGGGGGATGGTGAACAACCAGAAGTCATTGTGAACGTCGGCACAAATGAAATAGGGAGGAAAAGGGATGAGGTCCTTTGTAATGAATGCATGGAGTTAGGGGAAAAGCTTAAAATGCATGACCACGAGGGTGGTAACCCCTGGATTACTGCCAGTGCTACATTCTAGTGAGGGTAACAATAGGAGGATAGGACAGATGAATGTGTGGCCGAGGGGTTGGATGACCAAGGAGGTTGTACTGTAAACTTGGTCATGATGAATAAGGTAGAGTATGTCAGGTTTAAGAAGGTGGCATCAGACGGGGCTCATGAGGAATATAAAGCGAGTCTGAAATAACTTCTATTAGAAGAGCCAACAGAGGCCATAACATGTTATTGGGTGGCGGATTGTGGAAAATTCCAAGGCTTATTATACAAATATTACAAACCAGAGGGCGAACAGGGAGAAGTTAGGATCATTCAAGGATAAATGAAGGAATCTATGCTCGGAGTCGGGGTGTGTCGGTGAGGTGCTAAACAAGAACTTTACATCTGTGTTCACCAAAAGGAAGGAGATGGAGGACAGCAAGATCAGTGTGGAGAATACAAATACAATAAGGCAGTTTGAGATCAAGAAAGAGGTGGTGGCTGAGGCTCTTGAAGAGCATGAAGGTGTATGTCCCCAGGCCCTGATGGGGTCTATCCCAGCTTATAGATTGGAGGTTGCAGGAGCCTTGACGAGGATCTGTGTTTCTTCTCCAGCCACAGGAGAGGTCACGGAGGACTGGGGAGTGGCCAATGCTGTTCCTTTTTTTCAGAAATGAAGTAGAAACAATCTTGGGAACTGCAGGCTCATGTCAGTGGAAGGGAAACTATTGGAGAGAATTCTTCAAGATAGGATTTACTCCCAGTTTGAAGAGAATGGGATAATTAGGAATTGCCAGCAGAGCTCTGTAAACAGCAGGCCGTGTCTCACTAACTTGATTTAGATTTTTGAGGAGGTGACGATGGAGATTGATGAAGGTGGGGTGGTGGATCTTGTAGACATGGATTTTAGTAAGGCTTCATAAGTTCCCTCATGGTAGGCTGATTCAGAAGTATGAATGCATGGGATTTAGGATGACTTGGTCATACTGATTCAGAACAGGCTTATTCATGGAACGAAGGTTGTGGATGACCAGTAGAGTTCCAATTGAATCATTACATTATCAACAAAAAAACCAAAGTCAGCACCAGCGACAACCTACATTTACCTGGCAACAACCTACGTTAATCTGGCGACAACTACGACAGCATCTCCATCAGGAGAAGTCAAGCTACGCTCACTCGCGTCAAATCCACTGTCTCCGAAAATTTTTCAACATGTTGAAAATCCAGTGGCGACCAGAAAGACGCTATGACTCTTTGGGCGACTACTCACAACCATATGGCGACACCAAGCGACCATTTGGCAACAGCCTAGTCGCCTGTTGTGGCCTAAAAAATCGCCTAAGTGGGACAGGCCTTAATAGGCCGCAACTCTACCAGTGTCACCCAGGAATTACAATCCAAGAATTCTTATTTTAAATCTCCCATCAAAGTAAAATAAAATGGCCATGCTGACAATGCATCCATCTTTTGAGTTTCTCAGTCTTTCTACTCATCTCTGCTTTCCTTCTTTGATCTCATCACTACAGACAAATAGAAATGCAGCTGCCTGGGGCAGGTTACAGAAGGAACATTAAACATCTGACAGAATTGAAAGGCGATGCTTCACACAGGTGTGTGTGTGTGTGTGTGTGTGTGTGATGGCCAATTATATACAGCCTTAAATTATAAATGAGCACAAAAGAAATGAATCCTGGCCACTATATTCTTCTTTTTGTTTTTGTTCAGTGCCGTGGATAATGACTGCAAATTAGAATGGAAATTACTTTCGCCAAATGTTCGCAGATGCATCTTTTTGATATTTCTCCCAACAATTACATTAACAGATGCATTAAAACATATATTTTAAAACAGGTTGATGTATCTGTTAAATTAGTAGGCAGTGAGACATCAGATTATTATGTGCACATCTCTTGAGTAAAACTGCAGCTGCATTGGGCAAAATATGGTCACATTCAAAGCCATTTGGGTAACATCACCAGCAATGGTTGTGATTTACAGCCCCTGAATTGTCATTATAATTTACTGTTAAAATGTATTGAGCAAAAAACACAAAGCGCTGGAGTGACTCAGTGGGTCAGACAGCATCTCTGAAGAACATGGATAGGCAACTTTTTGTGTCAGGACCCAAATCTGAGGAAGGACATTATTGCCATAGAGGGAGTGCAGAGACGGTTCACCAGACTGATTCCTGGGATGTCAGGACTGTCTTATGAAGAAAGACTGGATAGACTTGACTTATACTCTCTAGAATTTAGGAGATTGAGAGGGGATCTTATAGAAACTTACAAAATTCTTGAGGGGTTGGACAGGCTAGATGCAGGAAGATTGTTCCCGATGTTAGGGAAGTCCAGGACAAGGGGTCACAGCTTAAGGATAAGGGGGAAATCCTTTAAAACCGAGATGAGGAGAACTTTTTTTTCACACAGAGAGTGGTGAATCTCTGGAACTCTCTGCCACAGAGGGTAGTTGAGGCCAGTTCATTGGCTATATTTAAGAGGGAGTTAGATGTGGCCCTTGTGGCTAAGGGGATCAGGGGGTATGGAGAGAAGGCAGGTACGGGATACTGAGTTGGATTATCAGCCATGATCATATTGAATGGCGGTGCAGGCTCGAAGGGCCGAATGGCCTACTCCTGCACCTAGTTTCTATGTTTCTATGTTTCTATGACCCTTCTTCAGTTTCAATAGGTGATGTTTCAGATTGAATAAAATGTCTTCTCATGAGAAAATGCATATATTAGAGTGGATTTGATCATGAAACCGATGATTCCTGTGACCCTCCTAATGCAAAGAAGGGTCTCGACCCAAAACACCACCTATTCCTTTTTTTTAAAATTTTTTTTTTTTTAAAATTTTATTTTTATTAGAAGTACGGTAAATTACAATCCTACACAACACATATATCTTTATACATTTTTTGTACCGCTTCATTTTTTTTGAGCTTTAAGAAAAAGGTAGAAGTAAGGAAAGTAAAGAAAGTGCAAGAGAATCGTGAAGTGCAAGAGTGTTGGGAAAAGAAAGCCCCTTAGAAAAGAAGTTAGAGAAGGAAGTAAAGTGAGAAAATAGACCCTAGAAAAGAAAGAAAGAGAAAATAGAAACAATCGCTCTATTATAACATTAAACTCCGCAGAAAGGGGACTACCAACCAAGTCTGTTTTTGTTGTTTTACCTCCCGTTACCAGGTCCTGATACCACTTATTTATATATTTGTTTTTTTTTTAATTACTATTGCACCTCATACTTGTAATAGGTCCAGAAACATAGACCACGTCTTTTGGAATTGGTCTGCTTTACCTGCTAGGAGGAATCTCATCTCTTCCAAATGTAATGTTTCAAACATATTTGATATCCACATTTTTATTGTTGGTGTCGGCGCATTTTTCCAGAATTTAAGTATAAGCTTTTTTCCCATTATTAGCCCGTAATTAAATAAATTCTTCTGAAACACGTTTAATTCAGGGTTACCTTCCGATATTCCGAAGATAATCCATTCTGGTTTTGGTACCAGTTTTATTTTGATCAATTTTGAAAAAATATCAAATATTTCATACCAGAATTTTTGGATTTTTGTACAAAAAACAAAAGAGTGCGCTATGGTAGCTTCTTGACACAGGCATTTATCACAGATTGGTGAAACATTAGGGAAGATTTTATTTAATTTAGTTTTTGAATAATATAATCTATGTAATGTTTTAAATTGGATGAGCGTATGTCGTACGTTGATCGAACATTTATGCACCTGTAGTAAATGATTATCCCAGGTCTCTTTTGAGATTTTTATAGCTAATTCTTGTTCCCAATCTTTTCTAATTCCATCTGTTGTGGGTATTTCTATGTTTAAAATGATATTATATAGGTACGATATTAAATTAGCTGATTCCGCCTTGGTCTTCATTGCTTCATCCAATAAGTCGGAAGGCATATTATGATAGTCTTTTGTGTGTTTTTTCAGATAATCACAAATTTGAAGATATTTAAAATATTGGTTATTTTTCAAATTATATTTCAGTTGTAGTTGTTGAAATGATAGTAAATTCCCCAATTCATACAGATCTTCGAGCGTTTTAATTCCCATTCTTTCCCATTGTATAAATGATTTGTCTATGATTGATGGTTTAAACGATGGATTATTGACTATTGGTATTAAAAGAGATAGGTTTCTTAATTTTAAATTCACCTATTCCTTTTCTCTGGAGATGCTGCCTGAGCCACTGCAGCTATTTGTGTCTTCGGTTTAAACCAGCATCTGCAGTTCCTTCCCACACATCTTCATAATCCAACCTATGGGACTAAATTCTCTCCCAAACCAGAGTAAGATGTAAAACAAAGTCATTTGCAATACAAGGAAAACCTCTGATTGATTTTCATAAGTTCGTAAGTTCATAGGTAACAGGAGAATTAAGTCATTCAGCCCATCAAGTCTACTCCGCCATTCAATCATGGCTGATCTATCTCTCCGTCCTAACCCCGTTCTCCTGCCTTCTCCTCATAACTCCTGGCACTCTTACTAATCAAGAATCTTTCCATCTCTGCCTTAAAAATATTCTGACCACAATGCATTTGAAAACAGATTATTTTATTTATCAGTTCCACTGGGTTTAATTTTGGAATTAGGATGAGAAAGTGCGAACAATTTATAGCGGCAAGATGGGTTCCCCTTCACTTTGATCAAAGACAGGAAAAATGAGCCTTGAAATTGTCTCATGGATGCCCTATTGTGCTTAGGAGCTTTACAATCCAGTTTCAGATTTACCCAAGAATGACTGTGTTGATAGGCACAAAATGGTAGAGTAACTCAGTGGGTCAGGCAGCATCTCATAAGTTAATAAGTTATAGGAGCTGAATTAGTACATTTGGCAAAAAAGGCTTCTCTGCTATTTAATCATAGCTGATCTATCTTTCATCTCCATTCTCCTGTCTTCCCCCCATAACTCCTGACAACCGCCCTAATCAAGATTCTGCCAATCTCCACCTTAAATATATAAAAATATCCATTGACAGCCTCCGCAGTCGTCTGTGGCAATGAATTCTACACATTCACCACCCTCTGATTGAAAAAAATCCTCCACATTTCCTTTCTAAAGGTATGTCCTTTTATTCTGAGGCTGTGGCCTATGGTCCTAGACTATACTAGTCTATTACTAGAGGAAACATCCTTTAAATATTTACTCTATCTAGCCCTTTCACTGTTTGGTAAGTTTCAATGAGGTCCCCCTCATCCTTCCCCATCTCCACCCATGAATACACCACGTAACAGGCCAAATGCCTTCATCGGACTGAATGCGGACTCAAATCGTGCCAGGTGTGCGGTTGGACCAGGTTGGCACATAAGACAATAAATGATTTGATTAGCACTGATTTTGACTCATGTTGATGTAAATTGGAGCAGATTATTTCACACCACTTCAGTTCTAACCAGTCTCAGTAGAGTTCTAGGTTCATCACTTATGCTGGTTGGTTTTCCACCACTTGCATAGTCATTCTTCTGACAACTAGAGACATGTTTGAGCACCTTCGATCATTCATTCACACAAGGTAGACACAAAATGCTGGAGCAACTCAGCGGGACAGACAGCATTTCTGAAGAAAACGAGTGGGTGATGTTTTGGGTCGAGACATTTATTCAAGCTAGTTAAGCGAAAGGGAAATGAGAGATATAGACTGTGATTTAGATAGATATAGAACAAATAAATTGAAAGATATGCCAAAAAATAGCGATGATAAAGGAATCAGACCATTGTTAGCTGTTTGCTAGGTGAGAATGGGAAGCTGGTGCGACTTGAGTGGGGGAGGCATAGGGAGAGAGGGAGTGCAGAGGTTACTTGAAGTTAGAGAAATCAATATTAATAGCATTGGGCTGTAATCTGCCCAGGCAAAATGAGATGCTGTTCCTCCAATTTGCGATTAGCCTCACTCTGACAATGGAGGAAACCCAGGACAGAATGGTTGATGTGGGAATGGGAAGAGGAATTAAAGTGTTTGGCAACTGGGAGATCAGGTAGGTCCAGGTGGACTGAGCAAAGTTGTTCCGGGAAACAATCGCCCAGTCTACGTTTGGTCTCGCCGATGTATAAGAGTCCAAAAACTAGGGTATGACTCGTCCTTGATTATGCTGCTGGCCTTGCCAAGGCAGTGTGAAGTGTAGATGGAGGTTGGTTTATGTGATGGGCTGTATTTCTTGCGGTCTCGGATGGAGCTGTTGTTCCTTACCCTTTAATTCCCTGGATCCTCACACACCTCCACTTTCAGGGACAGTTTCTTCCTAGCTGTTATCAGGCCACTGAACCGTCCTACCAACAACTAGTCCTGAACTTGCTCATTGGAGGCCCTCGGACTATCTTTGATCAGTCTTTACTGGACTTTATCTTGCACTAAATTCACATTGTTCCCTATATCATGTATCTGTACACTGTGGATGGCTCAATTGTAATTATGCATTACCTTTCCAAAACAAAAGCTTTTCACTGTACCTCGGTACATGTGACTAAATAATCTAAACTAGTGTTGGTATAATGAGAGGTATGCAAGTGCCAAGGTCATGGTTTAATTGCCATTGGTTTTTCAAGGAGAGTTTTGACTGCCTGCACCAATTGTGTAGGGCAGGGAGCGTGTGCTGCTCACACCCAGGAGATGTGCCTCGCTCATGGATGTCTACTTGCTAGATGCATGATTTAACTGGAGATAGCAGCATTAGGCTCAAGTGGACAGAGTCACAGTGGACAGTCACAGTGGACAGAGCAGCAAGGAGCCCTGGAGCATGCGGGCAACAAGAGGAGGAAGAAATCTACCATCAATTCAGTGATTAGTGATTCAATGATACTTTATTGCCATGTGTGCAATGAAAGTTACAAATGATTACAACTGTGCCATCCACAGTGTAGAGATGATAAAGGGAATAACCTAATAATGTTTAGTGCAAGAAAAAGCCAGTAAAGACCAATCAAAGATAGTCCAAGGGTCTCCAATGAGGACAGTAGTTCAGTAGACAGTTAGTGCGACTCATCCTTGATTATGCTGGTGGCCTTGCCGAGTCAGCATAAGGTGTAAATGGAGTCAATGGAAGGGAGGTTGGTTTGTGTGATGGTCTGGGTTACATCCACAATTCGCTGCAATTTCTTGCGGTCTTGGACGGAGCTGTTCCCAAACGATTCTGTGATGCTTCCCGATAAAATGCTTTGTACGGCGCATCTGTAGCAGTTGATGAGAGTAGTTGGGGTTATAGGATACCCATCAGAATTGCTCCATTGTGTGGAATTCTCAGACCACCATAACCATCTCATGGCATTCTTTATATTTACTTACTATTTAGGACGGGGGCATTGCTGACCAGGTCAATATTCATTGCCCAACACTAATTGCCCTTGCTAAGGCATGGATGAACTGCATTCCTGAACAGCTGCAGTCCTTCCAGTAAAGATATTACCATGGTGCGTGTTTGAGAAGGGAGTTCCAGGATATAGAAGGCATTATATGCTTCCAAATGAGGACGATGTATGGATTGGATCTAAAGGTAGTGATACCTTTAGCCCTTATTCTCTTTGTGGAAGAGATCATGGTTTTGGGAAGTGCGGCAAGGTGGCACAGCGGTAGTTGCTGCCTTACAGCTGCCTCACAATTCTGACTATGGGTGCTCTGTACGGAGTTTGTACCATCTCCCTGTTCATTCATACTGTCGGTTTTCTCCCGATATTCTGGTTTCCCTACCCACTCCAAAACATACAGGTTTGTAGGTTAAACTAAAAGCAAAATAGGGTGGCATGGTGGTGCAATGGTAGAGTTGCTGTTTTACAGTGCGTGCAGCACCGGAGACCCGGGTTCGATCCTGACTACTGGTGCTGTCTGTACGGAGTTTGTACGTTCTCCCCGTGGCCTGCGTGAGTTTTCTCTGAGATCTTCGGTTTCCTCCCACACTGCAAAGACATACAGGCATGTAGGTTAATTGGCTTGTGCGTGTAAAAATTGTCCTCAATGTGTGTAGGATAGTGTTAATATGCGGGAATCGCTGGTTGGCACGGATCCGGTGGGCCGAAGGGCCTGTTTCTGTGCTGTATCTCTAAACTAAACTAAACTTAAAAACAAAAACAAACAAAACAAAGCACAAGACCAGAAACCAATCCCGAAACCAGACCAAACTATGAAATAAACTACACAAATCTATTCTATTGCCTATTGTCTAAACTAGTGGTGTAATGGATTGCAGTGCGAGCTGGCATGTTCTCCTTGGGCAGAAATCGTCTGAAACTAGAGTTTGGCCAATTTCACAATTCTTTTCTCCATTGGCCATTAGCTCCACACGGCCATGTTTTAGTGCAACAAAGAAATGAGAAAGATCTGCTTACAAAGGAGATTTATATGGTTCATTTTGACAATTCCAAAACTGGGCATCTGGCTTGTTAAATTAAGTGCTTGGTTGGACAGTAAATCAGAGTGATCTGCATCCCATTAGATCACGCACTTGTTTTCATGTTACTAATTTTACAGGTGAGAGGAAGTCTACGAATGAGAAGAATATCAATTGTGATTTTTACAGACTGTAATATTGTTAGTGTCAATCCCCTGTAGAAACTGCCTTTGCTCATAAATGGTTTAATAAGTGAGTTTTAGCCATTTGGCCTGATTCAGTTTAGTTTACAGTTACAGCGTGGACACAGGCCCTTCGGCCCACCAAGTCTGCGCTGACCAGCGTTCCCCACACACTAACACTATTCTGCACAAACTCGGGACTTTATAATTTTACCAAAGTCAATTAGCCTGAACAAGGGTCTCGACCTGAAACGTTGCATATTTCCTTCACTCGATAGATGCTGCCTCACCCGCTGAGTTTCTCCAGCATTTATGTCTACCTTCAATTTTCCAGCATGTGCAGTTCTTTCCTAAACATTTAGCCTACAAACCAGTACATTTTTGGAGCTGATCGTCCCCAATCAATAACCCGTGCCTGCCTTCTCCCCATATCGTTTGATTCCACCAGCCCCTAGAGCTGCATCTAACTCTCTCTTAAATCCATCCAGTGATGGATTTAATCCAACAGCAATGCTTTCAGGAGCAAATTCTCCTGTGAATGCTAACTATTAATATGAATGATAATCATTTTAATGTTTTATTTTAAAACATTGATTTCAAGGCTGAACAGTTCAGTTTAATTGCTAAGTGTTATATCAAAACCACTAGTTTATTTTTTGGCTATATTCGGTCATTACACAATGACTAATACTTGTAGGATAAGAGAGAAAGGGTTTTCCTTTCTGTTTCTGAGTTTGAGTTTATCACAAAAATCTTCACATTTTGTTAATGCAGGAAATTCTTGAGATAGCAAATTTGTAGAAGCTATAATGTGATAATGATCATATGATTTGAAAGTATTGTATTAACTAACAATGCCAGTCAAACAGAGACCCCATAACTAACATTTTACTTCAGAGTCACGTGAGTGATTCCGTGAAGAACCCGTTCAGCACGCATGCTCGGCATTACGTCCAGCAGAGCAACAGCGGTACAGCGGGAGTCGGGCTCTCCCGCTATGGAGGTGAAAGAACGGACCGTCAGGTAAGCTGACGTCAGTTTTCTTTCACAGGGAGCCTTCTGCTGTCTGGCAGAGAAGAAAGGCTCTGCAACAAACCTGTCCCCCGCTCGACTCCACAGAGGAGCATTCCCCCGCTCGACTCGGGGGGGGGGGGGGGGGGGGCAGCAGCAATGGAACAGACCTGTCCCCGCTCCACTCCACGGAGGAGCGTTTTACATCGCGGGGGCAGCAACAAGGTGGTAGGACCGCTAACCCAGCGCTCCGCTATCCCGACACCGCACCGAGCCCAGCCCCGCTAGCGCCTCTGCAGCGGGCTGGAAATAACGCCACGGAGGCGTCCGGCTGGTGGCTCCAACTTATCGGACGGGACGTCTTTCCACCCGCATGGGAGGAAAGACAGCCGCCTGAACAGACCTGCTCGACTCCACGAAGGAGCGTTTCATCTCGCGGGGGCAGCAACAAGGCGGTAGGACCACTTACCGGGCGGTCCGCTACCCCGACACCGTGACCGAGCCCAGCCCCGCTAGCGCCTGAGCAGCGGGCTGTATGTACAAATCAAGGAAGAGGCTTTATGGCCGGTGGCTCCGACTTATCGGACGGGGACGTCTCTCCACCCAGGGGGGGAGAGACAGCCGCCTGAGCCGCATGGAGCGGTTCTTGGAGCATGAGCTCCAGCGAGGTGCACTCCAGGAGGGGCGCTCTCGCAGAGGGGGGTCAGGCTCTCCCTCCACAGTGCCTTGTGCACTGTCCATTGCTTCCTCCTTTCCAGAGGATAGCTTTGGTGACCAGGACTGGGCTGGTCAAGAACAGGGGCAATGGCTGAAGATCTCGGGAGTATGCAAGGGGTGCAGGAACAGGAAGAGCTGCTAGGTGTGGTGGACAGCTACGTGGAAACCCCACATGCAGGAGGCCGTTAAAAGCCTGACGACAGCCATCACATTGTTTTATCTCCTCGTTCCATGGAAAAATACGGAGAGACCACAACCTTCGTAAATAAGTCATAAGACCTGCCATAAAATCCTACATTGCAGGGTTGTGCATACCCCAGCCACCGAGCCAGACCCACTGCTCTCTGGCAAAAAACCTCACAAAGCATATGAAGGACATGCAAGAGGTTTTACAAAACTTTCGGCTCATGAGGGCAGGGCCGGGACGAGTAACCAAAAACAGTAATTCCTACGCAGCAGCACCCCATCGCATCCATCAGTCAATGTCTACCATATTGGACTGATGAAAGCTCGGGGCCCGCATCTATCACCGAAAGTCTTCTTTAGACCAGGGCCCAGATCGGACCCCATGGAAAATGTGCCACCCCCCAACGTCACCGCCATGTCAGACGGTGTGCAACATTAGTTGGACCGGCAGGAAACAGAAGAATACCCATAACCATGGAGGTAGGTGGGTCTGGTTCCTACCAGTATATAGAGTAATACTACCACATGGGAGTCTATCACGAGTGATCAGTATATACTTAATGGCACTAGTGAATACAATTCATACTAGAAAAATTGCCACCAGGTCAACATTCACCCCAGAGGGTATTTTTCCCCTCTCTGTTAAAGAAACAAGAGGGACAAGCTGAACTGGTGAGAATAATTACCAAGGGTATCATGGGAAAATCTGAAACCTTGCAATTCTTATCAAATATATTCACTAAACCCAAATAAGATGGTGGAAGTCGCATCATCATTGACTTAACTTCACTAAATATGTTTGTTAAGTATATACATTTCAAAATGGAACCGGTTGTTACTGCCAAACAACTAAATTCCAAAGGATACTTCATGGCAAGCATTCATCTTAAAGATGTTTACTATTTAGTACCATTCACTAGGATCATCACAGATACCTGAAATTTACCTGGATGGGGCAGCTATAGCAGTTTAAAGTGTTACCCAATGGGCTCACATCAGCCCAAGAATGTCACCCAGACACTAAAACCAGCTCTGGCAATAGTCAGAAGACAAAAACATATTGTCATGGCATATCTTGATGATACCCTAAATGGTAGGCAAGACCATGAATTTTACTATGTTAGCTGTTTAGCTACCAAACAGTTATTTGAAACCCTGGGGTTGTCTTACATCCAGATAAATCTAAGTTGAAGCCATCCTCTATCATGGACTACTTGGGCTTCATAATTAATTCAGTCTACGTGACTGTAACATTGCCAAGAGACAACATAGTTGAATTGGCACAATCATGCAACAATTTAATGGTCAACAAACTACCAACTACTCGACAAGTAACAGAGTAATTGGGAAAATGGTAGCAGCATTTCCGGCTACATAATTCGGACCTTTGTACCAAAAACGACATACAGGTCATTATGATCGTTTCATGAAGTTACCCACTGAAGTAATATCAGAACTACAGTGGTGGGCAAAACAACTTTGACGTAGTTTCAGCCTATTATCATCACTAACGCTACGTCAGTTATCCAAACAGATGCCAGTGCTCAAGACTGGGGAGCAACTAACTCTTTATCCAGCACAAGTAGTAGATGGACTAACCCAGAATCATCATTACCACTTTCACTGGGCATTAATTATCTAGAGATGTTGGGTGACTTTTATGGTTTAAAAGCATATGCATAAATATGTATCAATTGCATGTATGGTTATAAATAGATAATACTACGGTGGTGGCCTACATTAACCATATGGGCGGCATAAAATCGGTATCATGCGACAAGTTGGTCAACACAATTTGGCAATGGTGTGTCCAAAGACATATTTGGCTATCAGTAACTTACCTGCCAGGTAAGCTAAATACAGTGGCAGACACCAGGTCACGTAAATTTAATGACAACATCGAATGGATGTAAAAACCCCCAAAACATTTTACACAAAAGGTATCAAGCAATATGGCACGCCAGTTATCGATTTATTTGCATCGAGGCTAAATCACCAGGCACCTATGTAAGTCGCTTGGGAACCAGACCCTGAGGCAGCAGTGGTAGATGCGTACGCGCTGGATTGGGGAAATTTTTCTTCTATGCATTTCCTCCCTTCTGCCTCATCAGTCGGGGACTACGCACAGTACAAATGGACTCTGCTTCAGGTATTTTGATAGTACCCAACTGGCCTACACAGCCATGGTTCCCAATACTCCATGACATGGTTGTTGAAACTCCGATGGTATTCCCCAGTGACCCAGAGTTGTTAACACCCAGTGTCAGGCACAAGTCACTCGTGTCATGAAAAAATCAAACTCCTGGGTTGCAGATTCTGCACAAACCACTTCTGGGACTGGGATTATAATAACAAACCGTCGACACCATGTCAGCATCCCTCCGAACATCCACTGAAAAACAGCACTTGTCCAGCATCAAAAAATGGCAGAAGTACTGCTTGGATACAGGGACCACATATTTAACCGCTATAGTTACCAACGTACTGGAATTCCTGGTGAACCTTCACCACGGTGAAGGACTTCAGCTACAGAGCCATCAACACAGCTAGAATTGCCCTGCCTGTCTATTTCAAAACCAGCTCCAGGACAACAGGCCATGGGGTCCCACTAGC
Organism: Leucoraja erinaceus; assembly: GCF_028641065.1. Classification (NCBI taxonomy): domain Eukaryota; kingdom Metazoa; phylum Chordata; class Chondrichthyes; order Rajiformes; family Rajidae; genus Leucoraja; species Leucoraja erinaceus. The sequence goes on along the minus strand of NC_073402.1, from coordinate 2,789,796 downwards.
TGGTGGTCAAACTAATGAAGGGTATTTACAACTCTAACCCCTAGACCAAGGTACACCCATATATGGGATGTCAGTGTGGTCCTGACATACCTCAGGGGTTGGCCACCAGCCAGATCCCTCAACCTGGAACCATCTATGCTCAAAACGAAATGAAAATGAAATGAAATGAAATGATTCAATTTATTGTCATTGTCAGTGTACAGTACAGAGACAACGAAATGCATTTTTAGCATCTCCCTTGAAAGGGAGACACAGGGCGTCGCGGTGTGCCCGCGCCTGCCGCAGTAACATTCCATTACAGGCCCTGGGTGAAGTGTCTTGTCCAAGGGACACAATGACAGTATCACTCAGAGCGGGACCAGGAACCGGCTACCTTCCAGTCGCCAGCCGAACTCTTAGCCCATTGTGCTATCTGTCGTCCTAACACTCATGTTGATGGCACTTGTAGCTGCACAGAGGGTCCAGTCACTGCACCTATTGTGACTGGACACCATGCTCAAATATTCGACCAGATGAAAAGTCGTTGTGGGAATGATCAAACAGCAACCAAACACCTAATAGTGTGGAATTCCGGGTGACCCGCCAGAAACACCATTTTATGATGCCATGACCCTATTAGCTACATAGACACAACCAAAATATTGAGGGGATGAAAAAACTGTGGGTCAGTACAAAAAACCTCATGGTCAGGTGACGACCAGGGCGGGATGGCCAAGCGAGGTGCTAAAAGCTGGCATGCCTAAAAACCAATCCTAGCTACAAAGTTCATTCCATGGGGGGGGCAAAGACGTTCAGAAATTTTATAATAAGCCGTTAGCAAAACCTGTTTTATTTGCAGGAAAGATTTCCAGACTGCAAATATTTAATTTAATCCCAGGGGAGCAATTTTAATTTTTTTGTTGTTATTGTTAAAAAATACCATTGTGTTTTTCTACAAACAGATTCTTTGGTTGATTACGATAACACAATTCCTCCCTCAAAGACTTCGGCAGTGATGTAGTAATAACTGTTACACAGTTTGAAATCACAGAGCTTTGAAATCTTCAATGAATCACACGTGACTCCAAAGTAAAATAGTAAGATTAAACGAGAACTTACCAGTTTGAAGTTTGATCTATATTTTATGAGGAGTTACGATGAGGGATTACGAGCCCTCCGCTCCCACCCTCAATAATATAGGTCAAATTCATAAACTGATGTCTCCTTATCTTTACTAAGTTTACTTCAATAACTGTGTCTATCTGTGATTCCACACCGCTGCTTTGAAGTATGCCGCGCATGCGTGCTGAACGGGTTCTTCACGTAATCCCTCATCATAATTCCTCATAAAATACAAACTGGTAAGTTCTCGTTTAATCTTACTATTATACAACTCTGTTTCAAGAGGAAATATCCTCTAGAATCCTATCTGCAGTTTGATTAGTGTCATTGCATCATTACCATCCTTCCCACAATATGGTGGTCCAGCAGATGTCTGAAGAGGGGGCTCTACCCCAAATGTCACCCATTCCTTCTCTCCAGAGATGCTGCCTGTCCCACTGACTTACTCCTGCTTTTTATGGTAGACAAAAATGCTGGAGAAACTCAGCAGGTGAGGCAGCATCCATGGAGCAAAGGAATAGGTGATGTTTCGGGTCGAGACCCTTCTTCAGACTAATGTGCAGGTGGGGGTGGGGGGGACGGGAAGAAGAAAGGAAGAGGTTGAGACAGTGGGCTGTGGGAGAGCTGGGAAGGGGAGGGGAAGGAGGGAGAAAGCAAGGACTGCCTGAAATTAGGGGTCAATGTTCATACTGCTGAGGTGTAAACTACCCAAGTGAAATATGAGCTTCTGCTCCTCCAATTTGTGGTGGGACTCACTCTGGCCATGGAGGAGGCCCAGGACGGAAAGGTCGGATTCGGAATGGGAGGGAATACGTTGAATACGGGAGATCAAGTTGGTTAATGCGAACGGTGCGGAGGTTTTGGGCGAAGCGATCACCGATGTAGAGCAGTTGACACCCAGAGCAGCGGATGCAATGGATGAGGTTGAAGGAAGTGCAGGTGAACCTCTGGCTCACCTGGAAAGACAGCTTGGGTCGTTGGATGGAGTCGAGGCGGGAGGTAAAGCGACAAGTTTTGCATTTCCTGTGGTTGCAAGGGAAAGTACCAAGGGAAAGGTTGGTTTGGGTAGGAAGGGACGAATTGTCCCGGGAGTTAAGGAAGGAGTGGTATCTGCGGAAAGCCGAAAGGGAAGGAAATGGGAAGAGCAGAGTTACAGGATATAGAAGAGGCCCTGGTGAGAGCCTCATCTATAGTCGAAGAGGGGAAACCCCGTTCCCTAAAGAATGAGGTCATCTCCGATGCTCTGCTTTGAAACACCTCCTCCAGGTGCAGATGTGGCGTAGACAGAGGAATTGGGAGTAGGGGATAGAGTCCTGACAGGAAGCAGGGTATAAAGAAGTGTAGTTCAGATAGCCATTGGAGTCAGTGGGTTTACAGTAGATGTCAGTCAGTAGTCTGTTACCTGCGATGGAAATAGTGAGGTCTAGAAATGGTAGGGAGATGTCGGAAATAGCCCGACATCTTTTTAAAACATATTTTTATGTCTATCTTCAGTTTAAACCAGCATCTGCAGTTCCTTCCTACACAGATATGTTATATTGTTCCAGCATGATTTCTATACCCCGTTTCCCTCATCTCCGGTCTATGCTTCAGTCAATAAATAGAATAGAATGCATTTATTGTCATTCAAACCTAGGTTTGAACAAAATATAATTTCTACAGTTTTTTACATTACAAAACAATCCAAGACCCACACTTAACACAGTTTACATAAACATCCATCACAGTGAGTCTCCAACATCTCCTCACTGTGATGGAAGACAAAGTCTTTAACTCTTCCCTTTGTTCCTTCTCCCGTGGTCCAGCAGTCCAACTGCAGTGTCGAGGCGAACTGGGGGTCCGATGTTAAAGCCCCCGGCGGGTGATGGTAAGTCCTGAGGCCGTTTAAGCCACGCCGGGCGGTGTTAGGCCCCGGCTCCATGTCCTTAAACCCACGATTCCAGCGGGAGAAGTCGCCGTTGCGGAGCTCGGAAAAGCGGTCTCCCACCAGGGACTTGGAGATCCAGATGTTCCCGTCCACCAGGTCTGTGGCCGGTGCCTCCAAACTGCAAAGTCGGGTCGCAGCCGCACGCCACCACAGCTCTTCCCGCTCTGAAGTTGGCCAGCTCCGCGACCGCAGTTCCGCAGGCTCTGCAACTGGAGCCCTCAGGTTAGTCCCGGCCGGAGGTCGCTGCCGGCTCCACGATGTTAGGCCCAACGACATCCGAGACCCGACAGGGAATAGTCGGGTCCCCGCACAGGGAAGAGATTTAAACGGTTTCCCCCACAGCCCCCCACATATACACAGCTAAAAAAAATAATAAAAACTAACTCAAGACATACATTTAACTAGACAAAAATAAAAAAAGACAGACGACTGTAGTCGAGCCGCTGCCGTTAGGCGCGGCCACTCCCACAAATGGCAAGTATCTAATATGTAAAAACAAAGAACTGCTGAAGCTGATTTACACAAAAGGACAAAGTGCTCGAGTAACTCATCAGGTCAGGCAGCATGTTTCGGAAGGAACTGTAGATGCTGGTTTAAACCAAAGAAAAACACAAAAAGCTGGAGTAACTCAGAGGGTCAGGCATTATCTATGGAGAACATGGATAGGTAACATTTTGGGTCGGGGCCCTTCTTCAGAGCCTTTATAGAACATGGGGCATGGAAGGAAATCTTGCGAGGTTGGATTATACCCGAAATCTGGTTTTGGCCTCAACTGAGCGGCCTGGAAATGGAGCTGGAAGCCACGAGGCAAGTGTGGCTGTGAGTAACAAGGACGGGTCAGAACATAGTCATAGAGCCAAAGAACTGAAGATTCACAGAGGGGGAACGGTAAGGGAGGATCTCACAAAACTCTCATCAGAGATACAAGGAGAACCTCTTCAAGATAGACACAAAAAGCTGCAATAACTCAACGGGACAGGCAGCATCTCTGGAGAGAAAGAATGCATGATGTTTCTGGTCGAGACCTTTCTTCAGACCTGAAACCTCACCCATTCCTTCTCTCCAGAGATACTGTCTGTCCCACTGAGTTACTCCAGCTTTTCCTGTCTATCTTTGGTTTATCTGCAGTTCCTTCCTACACATTTCAAGAACTTCGTCAAAGTAAGTACTACTTCTATGCCTTCCTAATGACAATATCTACACAGACCTTCCCTTGGATATGAAAGCGTTCAACATTTACACATGTCCATGTCGTAAAATACACAAAAATCTCACAATAAGGTAACCACCCTTCCACAGCATTGTAACAAATGCCATCAAATGAACGTAAGGCAAATAAGAAAGAAGAATTACTTAAAGTAGAGAGAGAAAAGAAATTAGTTCTGCTGTTTGTAGTAACAACGAATGTATGTATGTCGACCAGAGATCTACAGGTTTGTAATCCAACTACCTTCTGCTTGGCCTGGGTTGCTGGTTAAGAAAATATCATTGTCATTGAGGGAGTTAGATGTGGCCCTTGTGGCTAAAGGGATCAGGGGGTATGGAGAGAAGGCAGGTACAAGATACTGAGTTGGATGATCAGCCATTATCATATTGAATGGCGGTGCAGGCTCGAAGGGCCGAATGGCCTACTCCTGCACCTATTTTCTATGTTTCTATGTTTAACTAAAAGCATGGTCAGATGATTTGATCATTATCACTTCATAGTCTGTGGGAGTTTGTGCCACCATTTTCCTACCTTGAAAAAATATTTAACTGGCTGTAAAGTGTTGTGAACCTGAACCTGAAGTCAATTATTCCATATCCTACCGTTTACTAGTTTGTGCTAATGGCTGGATCTTGATTTAATTGGGAAATGTTTGCAGTGATAGAGATATTTAGAGTTTAGAGATTGAGATACAGCGAGGAAAGAGGTCCTTCAGCCCACTGTGTCTGCAGTGAACCCCGCACACTAACACCGTCATTAGGTCATAAAGTCATAAAGGATCAGTGCAGAATAAGGTCGTTCAGCCTTCAAGTCTACTTCACCATTCAATAATGGCTGGTCTATCTCCCCCACCTAATCCCATACTCCTGCCGTCTTCACACAACCCATGACACCAGTACTAATCAAGAATCTATCTTTCTCAGCTATATATATCCATTGACTTGGCCTGACTTGCACCTTATAGAGCCTCAACATTACATCCCTCACACATTACTATCCAACACAAGTTACAATTATACCGAGCAATTAGCCGACAAACCTGTACGTCTTTGGAGTGTGGGAGGAAACCAGAGGTCTCGGAGAAAACTCATGCATGTCACAGGGAGAACGTACGAACTCCGTACAGACAAGCACCCGTAGTTAGGATTGAACCTGGGTCTCTGGTGCTGTAAGGCAGCAGCTCTACCGCTGCGCCACCGTGCCACCCATGTCAGACTTTCACACCGCTGTGCAGTGAGTGTGAGGGGGTTAGATGCAGAAGCTAACCTGTGAATCTGGCCCCTCTGCTTCATATTACCTGGAGTTGATGTGTCTCGCAGCAACCCATTCATTTACGCTGGCTTGCTGACTTCCATTAAAAATCTAAATTAAGTTAAATGGTTTCCTTTATTAAATTATATTTTAATTAATATTAATTATTTTAATTAACGTGTAGCAATTTTTGTGCTCTGACCTGGATTTTTTTGTTACATTTTGATTAATGACATATAATGTTTTAAATTATTTATACTCGCACAAATTTTAAAGGTCTCAGAACATCAGACACCTATGTAAACTGTGTGAAGATTTCACAAGGTGTGAACTCTCAGGCTAAAGCATCCTGCAGAACTACCAAGGCAACCATGTCAGCAACTCAGCGGGCCAGGCAGCATCTCCGAAGAGAAGGAATGGGTGTCGTTTATGACCGATACCCTTCATCAAGCTTCCTACTGCCTGTCCCACTGAGTTAGTGCGAGAGTCTAGAACTAGAGGTCATAGCCTCAGAATTATAGGACTTCTTTTAGGAAGGAGATGAGGAGAAATGTATTTAGTCAGAAGGTGGTGAATCTGTGGAATTATTTGCCACAGAAGGCTGTGGAGGCCAAGTCAGTAGATATTTTTAAGTCAGAGATAATAGATTCTTGATTAGTACGGGTGTCAGGTGTTATGGGGGAGCAGGCAGGAGAATAGGGTTAGCAGGGAGAGATAGATCAGTCGTGATTGAATGGCAGAGTAGACTTGACAGGCCAAATGGCTTAATTGTTCTCCTATTCCTTATGACCTTTTGACCTTATGATTCCAGCATTTTGTGTCTATCTTCAGTGTAAACCAGCATCTGCAGTTCCTTCCTACACAAGTCACCAACCCTAGAATGGGGAGATGCTAGATATACCAGCCATAGTGAACATGGATCACAGGCTAAATGGTTGCAGAGGATTAGGGGCTAGTAATAAGGTGGAAGGGTGGTTGACCATCAGAAACAGCTGGATCAGCCAAAATCTGGCCCAGTATACATTCCCTTGCCTTGTTCATCCTCTGCAAGTGTGAAGCGTCACACTTCACTGAATTGAACTCTTCATGACCAGTTAATTAGTATCTTCCTGCAGCCTCACTGCCTCATCATTTCCCATGCTGGTAGATTTGGTGACAATTCTTGGATAGAGTGGATGTGGAGAGGATGTTTCCACTAGTAGGATAGTCTAGGACAAGATGTCATAGCCTCAGAATTAAAGGATGCTCTTTTAGGAAGGAAATTAGGTTCAATTTCTTTAGTCAGGAGGTGGTGAATCGGTGGAATTCTTTGCCTCAGAAGGCTTTGGAGGCAAAGTCTATGTTTAAGACAGAGATAAATAGATTCTTGATTAGTACAGGTGTCAGAGATTAAGAGGGAGGAGAATGGGGTTAGGATGGAGAGATAGATCAACCATGATTGATGACGGAGTAGATATGATGGGCCGAATGGCCTAATTCTACTATCTCTTATGATCTTATGATGTTATAATAATTGAAAACTTATCATTGAACATCGATCATAGACCAGAGAATATACAACAGGGAAGATAGACACAAAAAGCTGGAGTAACTCAGTGGGACAGGCAGCATCTCTGGAGAGAAAGAATGGGTGACATTTTGGGTTGAGACCCTTCTTGTGATTAGGCAGGGGAAAGGGAAATGAGAGATATAAACGATGATGTAGAGATAAAAAGAACAATGAATGAAAGAAGTGTAAAAAAGTAACAACGATAAAGGAAACAGGCCATTGGCAGAATCAATTTCAAGCTCCTCATTTATGTCTACAAAGCCGTTAACGGGCTTGCCCCCACTTAGAAACATAGAAACATAGAAATTAGGTGAAGGAGTAGGCCATTCGGCCCCTCGAGCCTGCACCGCCATTCAATATGATCATGGCTGAACATCCAACTCAGTATCCCGTACCTGCCTTCTCTCCATACCCCCTGATCCCCTTAGCCACAAGGGCCACATCTAACTCCCTCTTAAATATAGCCAATGAACTGGCCTCAACTACCCTCTGTGGCAGAGAGTTCCAGAGATTCACACTCTCTGTGTGAAAAATCAGAATCTTACATCTTACATCAGAAATCTGCTAACCCACCACACCATCTCCAGTTCCCTCAGGTCGGCCGACTTGGGATTATTGACCAGGCATAAGCTCAGGGACGACCGCGCTTTTGCGGCTGCAGCCCCTAGACTGTGGAACAGCATCCCTCTTCCCATCAGAACTGCCCCCTCCATCAACTCTTTTAAGTCTAGACTTAAAACTTATTTTTACTCACAAGCGTTTCTTGAGGTCCTCTGAGGGAGCTCTGTATGTATGTATTTATGTATGTGTTGTTAATCTATGTACCACTGTTTCTAGAACGTTAGTACATGCACGGATGTAAAGCACTTTGGTCAACGAGAGCTGTTTTTAAATGTGCTATAGAAATAAAATTGACTTGACTTGATTATTAGCTGTTAGTTGGGTGCAAATGACAAGCTGGTGCAAATTGAGTTGGGGAGGGATAGAGAGAGAGGGAATGGTGGGATAACTTGAAATTAAGGGCCTTTTCCACTTGACCGTCATTTGCGCCTAATTTACGCGACATAATTTACGCGTCACGCCACACGATGCGCGCGTCGTGACACACACGTGATGCACGCATGTTGCGCAATACGCACGCATGGTGCGCGATGACATAGGCAGTAACGCAAGGCCGCGTGCGGTGTCGCAGGATTTTGTGATGTACAAAATCTTCGCGCAAATGATGGCCAAATGGGACAGGCCCTTGAGTGAATCAATATTCATACCACTGGCCTGTAAGCTGGCCAAGCGCAATATGACTTGCAGTTCCTCCAAATTGCATTTGGCCTCACTCTGACAATGGAGGAGACCAAGGACAGAAAGCTCAGTGTGGAATTGGGAAGGAGAATTAAAGTGTTTAGCAACCAGGAGATCCGATAGGTCCAGGAAGACTGAATGTAGGTGTTCAGCAAAACGATCGCCCAGTCTATATTTGGTCTTGCCAATGTACGAGTCCATATCTTGAACAACGGATACAGTAGATGATGTTGGAGGAGGTGCAAGTGAACCTCTGTCCCACCTGAAAGAACTGTCGGGGTCCCTGGCAGCACTTTGCATTTGTTCAAATTCAAGCATTTGCAGTTCCTTTTGACTCCACGTAATTTTTGGTTTCATTTTAATACAAATGGCACCAAATTTGCATTATCCAATCCTCTAGCATCTTATAACTTTAAATGGGGATCAAAGCCTCTGCTGTTTTCTACCATATATAAGAAACCATCAATGTGACTGGTAGCTGCAGAAGCATCAGGGATGGAGAGGAACAGAATGAAAACTGGCTGCTTGCCCTAGCTAGTCTTTGTCAACCCTCATTCACCCATTTACACTAATCCTATGTTAATCCCAATAATAATTCTCCTCAACTTCTCATAAACGCCCCTCAAGATTCTACCAGTCGCCAATATTCTAGGGGCAATTCACAATGTTCAATAAATTTAACAATCCGGACATGTTTGGGCTGCAGTGAGAAACCCATTGGGTTACTGTGAGAGCGTGCAAACTCCGCAGAGACAACACCTATGGTGGGGATTGAACCCGAGTAACTGGTTCGGTGAGGTGATGGTTCTAATAGGTGGGCATCTATGCTGCCCTAATAAAAGCTTATCATTGACCTGCAGCTCTTGGAGCTGCTTGCAATTGCAAGCAGTTACCCTAATGGGCCTGTCCCACTTAGGCGACCTTTTAGGCAACTGCAGGAGAATATGCGGCCGCCACATGGTCGCCATATGTTCGCGGGTCGTCACCTTCATGGTCGTGAGTTGTTCCCGCATTCTGGGAACTAGTCGCAGCCTCATTATTGTTGGCACAAATTTTTTGACATTAGCAGCCGCCATGGAGAGTAGCGAGAATTCTCGTGCCGTAGGTGCAGTGGTAGTTGGTTGCCAGGTGGTCGAAGGTTGTTGTAGGTTCTCATAGTTTGTAGCCGGTGCTGACCGGTGAATTGCATTGGCTTATTGGGGAAAAAAACCTAAGCAGTAGTTTTCAGAACCAAGGATAACCGAATGGTAATGATATTGTCTGCCAAGCTTCACATCCGTGTATCTCTGACTTCTTAAAATAAGTCTCTACTCCTTCTACCCCCTTCCCCCCCTCCTCCCTTCCCCCCTACCCCTCTTCTATAGGACTTACGTGACCCTTCCCGTACATTGTGGTTTCACCGTCTGAATTACAGCGCCTACCTTCCTGTTCATCGTGGTGTGTGTCTGTATCATATTGGCTTTGCACCGTGTGAATTTCACTCAGACAGCGCTCCCCCCGCTTGCCCTGCCCCCGCCTGCATTACGGGCTGGTGAAGGAAGTGATATGTGTGTGTATGTGTGTATGTGTGTGTTCCACCCTGACAATTGTCGGCAATCGCCTGAAAAATCGCTAAGTGGGACAGGCCCATAATGTTAACTTTTTTCAAGCAACATAAATGGTCTCTCCTCTCCAGCTGTTACATCAATGGTAAGACCATGGTGATCTAAGCTCCACTTTCACCGTGACTAACCAGAAGGTTTAATTTAAAACGAGTGATTGAGAAGGTTCTACTTTTGAGTGATTGAAAGAAAATATAGTAAATCCCCTGTCCCACTTAGGAAACCTGAACGGAAACCTCTGGAGACTTTGCGCTCCACCCAATTCACAATGTTCCGTGGGGAGGGGTAAAGGAGTGGGAAGAGAGGGAAGGGGTGGGGTTAGAGAGGGATGGGGGTGGGAGGAGAGGAAGGGGGGAGGGTGAGGAGATGGAGATGGAGAGAGGGGAGGAGAGAGGGATGGAAGGGGGGAGAGAGGTGTGGGGGGGAGGAGGGAAGGGGGGAGGGATAGGGAAGGAGGGGAGGAAGATGGGGTAGGGGAGGGAGGGGGGAGAGTGTGGGAGGGGGGGGAGAGGGGTGGGGGGAGTGGTGGAAGAGGGACAGAGGTGTAGGGGAAGGGGTGGGGGGAGAGAGGGAGAGGGGGGAAAGAGAAGGGTGGGGGAGGGACAGGGAGAGGGGTGGGGTGGGTGGGGGAGAGAAGTGGTAGAGTGGGGAGAGGGAGGGGTAGGGGGAGTGGTGGAAGAGGGACAGAGGTGTAGGGGAAGGGGTGGGGGGAGAGAGGGGGGGAGGGGCGAAGGGAAGGGAGGGGGAGGGGGGGGAGGGAGAGGGAGAGGGTGGGGTAAAGGGGGAGAGAGAAGTGGAAGAGTGGGGAGGGAGGGGTAGAGGGGAGTGGTGGAAGAGGGACAGAGGGCTGGGGGGAGGGGGCGGGGCGGGGGGGGGAGAGAGGGAAGGGGATGGGGCTGGTGCAAATACATATGTAAATGAATCCATTCCGATTGGACATCTGTGAGCATTGGGACATCACACAATGGAACGTTCACCACCATTCGATGGGCGAGAGCTGTTTTTTTTTAACATTTTGAAATTTTGGCGGGATGGGGGGAGAAGGATTTTATTAAAAATGTGCACATAAACACAACGAAATTTAATCAGGAGTGGCTATGTGGATGTAAAAGTGAAATCTTGGCGTTTCTGTGTGTGGTGTTGGCGTAGCAACGAATCAGAGGCTGGCACCCACAAAGACAGACAGACAGACAGACAGACAGACAGACAGACAGACACACACACACACACACACACACACACACACACACACACACACACACACACACACACACACACACACACACACACACACACACACACACACACACACACACACACACACAGTTTTAATATATCGATAGATAATAACATGAGTAATAGAAATCTATGAAGAATCGTGTAGGAAAGAACTGCAGATGCTGGTTTAAATCGAAGGTAGACACAAAATGCTGGAGTAACAGTGGGACAGGCAGAATCTCTGAAGAGAAGGAATGGGTGATGTTTTGGGTCGAGACTCTTCTTCAGAAGAATTTCTGGGAAGATAGGATATATTACCTGATGGAAACAATTATATGTTCACATTCCCTGCCAATTTGTGACAACAGATATAAAGTAGAAAGCATCGCAACTTGCAATAGCAAATGTTCTGGTCAAGACCTCAAGAAATTGCAGTTGTGAATGAAGACCAGTCTATTAAACAAACCAGCCTTCTTGCCTTCCGTCTTCCTCATCGCATTCATCTATATCTCACAATACGTGGGAAAGCAGTCAACAAAATCAAGGACCACACACACTCTAGTAATTCTCACTTCTCTCACTCCCAGATTTCAGAATAGCTTTTCCCCTGTCGTCATCAGATTCTTGAATGAACAACTCGTAAGGTAGGGATGCATTTCCAATCTTCCAATCCACTTTATTACACATGCACTTTTTTTTATCTGCACTTTCTCCGCAGCTGTAACACTATATTCTGCACTTTTTTTCTTTACCTGATGTAATAATGTATTGCATGATTTCCCTGGTAATATGCAAAACAAAAATCATCACTGTATCTCATTATGCATGGTAACAATAAACCAATATCCATACCAACACCAACTATTGTAACACAAGTTGAATGGAATGAGATCCCAGGGCAACACACTGGTGCAGCAGTAGAGTTACATCCTTACTGCACCAGAGACCTGCTTTTGTTGCAGAATGACAATACATGATTACACAGTGTACAGACACATGATAAAGAGAAGGTAGACAAAAATGCTTGAGAAACTCAGCGGGTGAGGCAGCATCGATGGAACGAAGGAATAGGTGACGTAACGGGCCGAGACCCTTCTGAAGAGTCTGAAGAAGGGTCTCGAACCGAAACAACACCTATTGCTTCGTTCCATAAATGCTGCCTCACCCGCTGAATTTCTCCAGTATTTTTGTCTACCTTTGATTTCTCCAGCATCTTCAGTTCTTTCTTAAACATGATAAAGGGAGATCACTCGTACAGCCTTTAAGAATCTTGATAAGTCAATGCACATTATTCTCTTGGGTAAATACCTACACACGCTTGTATCTTATTTTTCTGTTGTGTTGTGAAAGCATTAGGAACCTTATAGATTGTCTGATTAAGTCATAGGTATTTTGGTTTAGTTGGATTAAGCAAGCAGTGACACTCAACAGATATGTATGTATTGATAAACACAATCAACTGGGTCAAAGGCACAGGCCATTTGTTATTCAGTTGATGTCAGCCCCTGTCCCACAATGCGAGTACACCCACGAGCGCTCCCGAGTTTAAAAAAAAATCGAACTCGTGGTAAGTACGTAGAATGTACGTAGGACCTCGTGGATGTCCCATAGCGGCTTGTAATGCACACGGCAGGTAACTCGGGAAGTTTTTTCAACACTGTGAAAAATGTCCCAGAGTTTCCCCGAGTACCTGCCATTCACATTACAAGCCGCCACGGGACATCCACATTCCTATGTACATTCTAGGTACTTACCACAAATTTGATTTTTTTAAATCTCGGGAGAGCTCTTGAATTACCTCGTACAGTGGGACAGGCCCTTTTACTGTGCAAGTGCCACTTTAATGTATTTTAATTTAATCCCAGTTGATTTAATCGGTCAAGTGACACAATTTATTGTTTATAAATGATTTACATCATTAGTTTTCATTAGACAAACTAAAAATCCATACAAATAAATATATACCACAGTGCATCTTTGTGGGAGTGGTTACAAATTGTAAAATGAAAGCTTAGAATTGTTACCACTGTTTGTTTTTTAGGTAGGATACATAAAATAAATTGTGTATAAACAAACAAAAAACAGAAGCTTTGGGTATTTTTTTTTTACAAATACGTAGGTTAGGTCTGTTCCATAGATTTTAGTTTATAGATTATGCCTTTCTCCATCAGATGATAATCTTATTTTCTGATGCGTATCTCTTTTGTTCTTCCACTATTTTGTGTGGCCTGCAGTGTGTTGTAGAGTATAGGGAAGATTACTTTATTTACAGCAGTGGTTTAATTATCGGTCTGCACACAGCAGTCGGAGGCAATGGATAGGATTTTTCTACTACCCATGTTTTATTGTCTTTGGAATAGAGGCTTGTAAACTGGTGTCCTGTGCGGTTCAGCACCAGAAGCACAGTGGTGTAGCCTAGAGTTGCTGCATTACAGCGCTTGGGACTGTGGATGCTGTCTGTACGGAGTTTTGTACGTTCTCCCCGTGACCTGCGTGGGTTTTCTCCGGGAGCTCCAGTTTCCTCCCACATTCCAAAGACGTGCAGGTTTGTAGGCTAATAGGCTGCTATAAATTGTAAATTGGCCCTGGTATGTGCAGGATAGTGTTAGTGTATGGGGTAATTGCTGATCGGCACGGACTCGGTGGGCTGAAGGGCCTGTTTCCATGCTCTATCTCTAAACTAAACTAAACTAAACTAAACTAAAGCAGTGCAACTATCAGCAAGCAAAACAAACTATTCTCTTCAGCCAATTAAACAGAAATTCTCAGAAACCTGCAGTGTCAAAACTAGAAAGTACCAAACAGCAAATGTGGATTAGATTTAAAATATGCAGTGAATCTGGCATTCATATAAAAATATAAGACAGGTAGGTGAGTTTTAAAAAGTTTATAAACCCCAACACTAAATATCCACTGATGGAAAAAAACGTATTTCACGTTTATGATTTTTTTTCAGAAATAAACTGGTTGTGTGGTAACTTTTATTATTTAAAATGATGTTGTAAACTCACTGGTGGCTGACTACACCAGAACACTGCTTAATTCTGGTAGATTTCATAAGCATCACCTGGTTGATGAACCCAATTGTATGCTATGTTGTGCTATCATAATATGTGATGCTTTCCAATCGTCATTGCAATCACCATCTACAACAGGTCACCATCACCATCACCATCACCATCACCATCACCATATTTGTTTCCACTTTGAAGGAAATTACCTGAAATTCAGGAAATTCTGGTTGTCTTTGGGTAAATTCAGGGAAATTAAATAATTTCCTGAAATTTCCCGACCCGGTAAGCCTTTCCCAAACGCGCAGGTGCAACTGCCGCCCCAACAGCACACGCGAGGATACCGGGCGCACTGCGCATGAGCGGGGGGCGCAAAGGGGTCCAATCAGGCCCGCGGGATGATTTGCAGAAAAAAAGTATGTACCTGTATATTTACGACCACTACGCAGTTGGGGAAGGCCCGTCAGCCACGTCACAATTGAAAATGGCGCCGGTGACACGGTAGGGACGCGGTTTCCCCACGCATGCGCAGTTAGGGAAGGCTTACTAGGCCGGGAAATACCATCAAATTCCAGATAATTTGGAATTGTATTTCAGGCAAAAAAAATGTTGATGTGTGGAAGCACTGATCACCATCACCATTTATTACAGTTATGAATATGTATGGTTGGAAAGGATTCTTCAACAAGGCAAAGTTAGCAGAAACCAGAATTGGTTGTGCAACAATTGAAGATTTTATTCATGTGTTTTCTTACCTCCAGTTCCATCCCCTCTACTTTCATTTTGAAGAAGGGTCATGACCCAATAAGTCATCCATTCTTTTTCTCCAGAGATACTGCCTGACCCGCTGAGTTACTCCAGCATTTTGTGTCGATCTTCAAAGATGTTATTAAACTCTACTTAAAAAATGGATGATTGTTATTGAGTGTCTCACTCTGACTGGTCTCTGAAACCCTTGCGACACTGTCTGGAGCTATTGTCTTCTTTTGTCTTCTTTAGTTATGAAGTGGAAATCATGCGTGACTGGAAACTTCTGGATTTTTTTGATGATGTAACAAGTAGAATGGCTAAGGGAGAGACAGTGGATGCGGTGTATATGGACTTTCAAAAAGCCTTTGACAAGGTCCCACACAAGAGATTGGTGTGCAATATTAGCCCCTCCTATTTTGCTCTTGAATCTAAGAATGAATCTGTCCTTGTTTGATTTATTCCACCAATCTTTACACAATGGCACGTTTATCATCTTTAAGAAAATCGACTTACTTTCATTAGTTTCATTGGTTCAACTTACCACAGCAACTTAAAATCACACACATTTTTTCAATTATGTTTAGGATTAGGTTTATTATTGTCACGTGTACCGAGGTACGGTAAAAAGCTTTGTTTTGCACACTATGCATCGATTTTAGAAGGATGAGGGGGATCTTATAGAAACATATACAATTATAAAAGGACTGGACAAGCTAGATGCTGGAAAAATGTTCCCAATGTTGGGCGAGTCCAGAACCAGGGGCCACAGTCTTAGAATAAAGGGGAGGTCATTTAAGACTGAGGTGAGAAAAAACTTTTTTATCCAGAGAGTTGTGAATTTATGGAATTCCCTGCCACAGAGGGCAGTGGAGGCCAAGTCACTGGATGGATTTAAGAGAGAGATCGATAGAGCTCTCGGGGCTAGTGGAGTCAAAGGATATGGGGAGAAGGCAAGCACGGGTTATTGATAGGGGGTAATCAGCCATGATCACAATGAAGGGCTCGAAGGGCTGAATGGCCACCTCCTGCACCTATTTTCTATGTTTCTAAATCAGATAATAATGTACATGAATACAATCTAGTCAAATTCAAGTACGATAGGTACAAAAGGGGAAGAGACAGAGAGCAGGATATAGTTCTCAGCATTGTAACACATCAGTTCCAGATACAAATTCCAATGTCTGCAAAGCGTGGAGATTAATCAGACGGTACCCAGCTTGAGGAAGGACTGCTCAGAAGCCTAATGTTGTTGAGCTGCAAAGGGTACAGAGAAGATTTACGAGGATGTTGCCAGTACTTGAGGGCCTGAGCCTTGGGGAGAGCCTTTGGGGGTCTTAAGAAGGGTCTCGACCCATCATCCATTCACCCAATCCTTCAATCCAGAGGTTCTGCCTGTTCCAATGAGATGTTTTGTGCCCAAGATGGTGAAGTAAAGGGATATCAGCAGTAAAATTGTGTCGGAAAGGACTGCAGAAATCAAAATTAGACACAAAATGTTGGAGTAACTTAGCAGGACAGGCAGCATCTCTGGAGAGAAGGAATGGGTGACATTTCGGGTTGAGACTGAATGGTCTGAAGAAGGGTTTCAACCCGAAATGACACCCATTCCTTCTCTCCAAGGATGCTGCCTGTAACCGCTGAGTTATTCCAGCATTTTGGGTCTACCTTCAGCAGTAGAATTGTTTGCTTCAATACCAAAGGCACTGTCCTCAATATTAATTCACTGTGGCATTGTATATTGAACTAGAAAAAAATCTACGTTCAGTCCGTAAGTATATTCACAGCAGGGGGTACAGCACTGCTGTATTTTTCCTTTGAGTGCTGGAATAAACTGTTCATGTCTTCAACATCTTTTGTGTTCTAGTCACAACAAAAGATGGTTCTGTAAAAAGACAGGCGAAAGTCCCAGAGGAGAAAGATGAGAAGTTGGAGATGAATACAGTAGTCAAAGGGAGCAAGTTTAGCAGATGGGTCAGTCGGGAGCATGGCGATGAAACAAGAAAGACTGGTGAGTTGAACGGCATTTACTTTAATACAAGAAGCTTATCAAATAATGAGGATGATCTCACAATCCTAATCACATTCACAAAAGTGATTGTTTAGTTTAGTTTAGTTTAGTTTAGTTTTGTAATACAGCATGGACACAGGCCCCTCTTCCTAACCCAGCAAGAGTATATACTGGTTCACTTTAGTTCTGTATTCCCACTTTCTTATCTACTCCCTATGTATTATTGGTACTGATTTTGGATGATCAGCCATGATCATTTTGAAGGGCAGCGCTGGCTCGAAGGGCCGACTCCTGCACCTATTTTCTATGTTTCTATGTATCTCCTCCTCACAGGGGGAAGCACCGGCCAAAGTGTTACACTCATGACGGGCCAAATGACCTTCTTCAGTCTTTCCTGATTGTATGTGTCTTTACCCTGCAAGGAATATTGACAGGTTCTGGTTCAGGATCAGGTAAATAAATGAAGGTCCATTTACTTGGTTGAAATTACAAATGTTGTTGGTTAACATCGAGACTGAGATTTCTGCATGAAATAAAATGTTTAGTTTGTAGAATCCAGGCAATAATTGCCTAAAATTTGAATAAAATTTCACAGACACAATGATGTTAAATTGATGTTAAAGGTAGACACAAAGTGCTGGCGTAACTCAGCGGGTCACTGGAGAAAATGGATAGGTGATGTTTCTACTTGGGACCTATCTTCGGACTGTAGTAGGGAAAGTGGGGGAAAAACTAGAAGCGAAAGAAAAAAACAGGGCATCATGGGGAGAATGTACGAGCTCTGTACAGACAGCACCCGTAGTCAGGATCGGGTCTCTGGCGCTGTGAGGTAGCAACTCTACCGCTGTGCCACCGTGCCGCCCCATTGACATGGATACTGGGACTCACAAGCGTGCAGTTCACTCCAGACACGAGTCTCATGGTCAGTAGCAACCCACACACCAGCAACCTCAACAAACTCAGACTGAGCTCGAATGGAGGGGGGGAGAAGGAGGAGAAAGAGAGGCTATTGCATCAGTGGCACAGAAGGGAATCTGAATATGGATGTGTAGGTAGTTTCTGCCTGAACAAACAAAAAGATGGTGTGAGGGCAGGCGATCGATTCCTGTCAGTTTGGTTTAGATTTGAGATAGAGCGAGGAAACAGGCCCTTCAATGTACATGATGTCCACAAACCACCTGACTTTGATACATGGCCTAATATACACCAAGAGGTGTAGGAAGGAACTGCAGATGCTGGTTTACACCAAAGATAGAAGCAACATGCTGAAGTAACTCAGCAGGTCAGGCAGCATCATTGGAGAAAGGGTAAAGGTGATGTTTTGTGTCGAGACCCTTCTTCAGACAGAGACAGGTTATATTCTGTTTTCTGCTCAAAACTTCAATACTGTAGGTAGAAGAAGGAACTGCAGATGCTGGATTAAACCAAAGATAGACACAAAAAGCTGGAGTAACTCAGCAGGACAGGCAGCATCTCTGGAGTGACGGGTGAATGGGTGACGTTTTTAGTTGAAAACATTCTTCAGACTCTGTAGAATACTGTGGAGTTTACCGACAATTGCCTCTAAAAGCTAATTCACAGCAAAGTGTAGTTGGGTAAAAACTGTTTGATGAAAACAGACTATGACAGTAATAAGGTGCAGGAATTAATTGCAACAATTTTACCTTCAACAGGATCCTCTGACAAATCAGCATCCAACTCTGATGCTTCAGAATTAATGAGGTTGATGATCAGTAGTTAGAGCTCAAGAGAAAACATTTCAGCACCCCTATAAAATTGTTCAGATGGAAACCACTTGATTTAAGTAAATGTAAGAAGTTGGCATATGGTGTATAATGTTGGAAAATAGAGATTATCCACTTTGGAAGGAGAAATAAAAATCTAATTATAGTTTAATGTGATGGATTTGCAAAGATCCTTGATTGTTTGCTCCAGTAACTTTGGACAAAACTCTTACCAGGGTAGCCTGAGATTCAACAGCAGTGTAATATCTTTGGTTGGCTATCGTGTGGAAGCAGAGGTGTTCCTCATGGAAGTCTCCTCACCAATTAGAGTCATAGAGTGATACAGCATGGAAACAGGGTCTTCGGCCCAACTTGCTCGAACCGACCAACATGTCCCATCAACAACAGTCCCACCTGCATGCCCATATCCCTCAAAACCTGTCCTATGCATTTGCCTGTATAAATGTTTCTTAAATGGTGAGATAGGGCCTGTCTCAACTGCCTCCTATGGCAGCTCGTTCCATACACCCACCACTCTTTGCGTGAAAAAGTCACTCCTCAGGTTCCTAATAACTCTTTATCCCCTCACCTTGAACCTATGTCCTCTGGTTCTCGATTCCCCTACTCTGGGCAAACGACTCTGTACGTTTACTCAATCTTTTCCTCTCATGATTTTGTACACCTCTCTGAGATCATCCCTCATCCTCCTTACCACTACCAATAATGCACTCCTGGCTCAGAGAGTTTTGGAGCATGTGGGTGGTTCTCATACTTCTCTCATGGGCCAGTTGCATGATGGTTTAAACAATTTGATAAGTGTTTTTGTTTGGATTGAAAGATACATCATGGAAATAGGCCTTTCGGGCTTCCGAGTCCACGCCGACTATCGATCAGCCATTCACACTAATTCTATGTTATCCACCTATCACATCCACTCTCTAATACTAGGGAACATTTGGAAAAGCCAATTAACCTACAAATCCACACATCTTCAGAATGTGGGAGGAAACTTGAGCATCTAGAGGAAACACATACAGTCACAGGGATAACGTATAAACTCGGCACAGAGGGTACCCAACGTCATGATTGAACGCAGGTCTCCGGAGCTGTGAGGCAGCAACTCAACCAGCTGAGCCACTGTGCCAACTTTCATCAGTATTTCCCAATAAGGTCCTCTGTCGTAACCTCATCAAATTCCTAATGAGTGGGCTGCCCCTCCAATAAACCCCACCCTAGCCTTCCCGTACATCAGGTCGGCACGGTGGTGCATTGGTAGAGTTGCTGCTTCACAACGCTACAGACCCGGGTTTGATCTTGACCATGGGCTCGCTCGGTATGGACTTTGTACGTTCTCCCCGTGACCTGTGCGGGTTTTCCCCGGGTGCTCCTTTTCCCTCCCACACTCCATAGATATGCAGGTTTGTAGTTAATCACGGGTCAGTGCGGACTCAGTGGGGCTAAGGGCTAAGGGCCTGTTTCTGCGCTGTAACTCTAAACTAAACTAAACTAAACTAAAGTCCCCAGCATGTAACATTAATAATCCACTATAGCAGGACATTGGTTTCTTAACTTTACAGAATGATGCGTGGATTAGAGGGAATTAGCTATCCGGATAAGTTGGGCAGACTGTATTGTTTTCTCTGGAATGCCGGAGGTTGTGCGGAGATTGAATAGAAGTATATAAAGTTATACAAGGCATAGATGAGGGAGACAGTCAGAAACATTTTTCCAAGCATGGAAATGTCAAAGACTAGAGGGCATAGCTTTATGCTAAAAGGGGCAAAGTACAAAAGAGTTGTGTGGGGCAGGGTTTTTTTCACAGAGGGTGGCAGCTGGCTGGAATGCTCTGCCAGGAATGGTGGTGGAGGCAGATAAGATAGTGGCATTTAGGAGGCTTTTAGATAGGTAGATGCATATGCAAGGAGTAAGGAATGTTGGGTCATGTGCTGACAGGAGAGTTCAGTTTACAACATCATTTTCAGAACAGACATGGTGGGCAGAAAGGCCTGTTCCTGTGCTGTATTGCACAATCTTCTATCTTCTATGAATACAAGCAATATAACATCTTGGATAAAGTCCTTTAGTCCTGATGTACATTTAACTGCCCTTATACATAGAGAATCTCGATTCAAGTGGGCCCAATTATGCTTAATGCAATGCAGGATTTTTTATGAGGTCAATCAAATCCAGTTGTTCTCTTGGAATAACAGCTGGATATTGATCTGTTCGTTTGAGACCCCCCCATGATCTGTCGAGGGAATTTCAGCAGCCAATTGCACCAAAACCAAAATGAGACGGATTCATTTGGAAGCTCTCCAATGATAAAGAGTTGAAGTTGAAATGAACCACGAAAGAGCGAAGTGATTTAACGGTGTTGTCATCAATATTGGGTAATACATGTGTCACAACATTATAGACTCGATTTAGCATCCACTCAGCAGAGTGGGCTCAGTCTCCAGGGAACTGCCAGTCTCTTTAGCCTGTCATGCAATATGTGTTGATTGGAAGATTTCCATTAAATAGAGGTTCAGATCAGTTTAATTTAGTTTAGATACAGCATGAAAACAAGCCCTTTGGCCCACCGAGTCCATGTCAATCATAGATCACCTATTCACACTAATTCTATGTTATCTCACTTTCTCATCCACTCCCTCCACACTAGGGGTAATTTCTCAAATAGAGGCCAATTGATCCACAAACCCGCACATCTGGATGTGGGAGGAAACCGGAGTACCCGGAGAGAACCTGCATCGTCAGAGTGAGAACATGCCAACTCCACACGGAGAGCACCCAAGGTGAGGATTGAACCCAGGACTCTGCGGCGTCAGCTATAACATCTGTGCCACTGTGCCGCCACACACCTCATTGTGTCGTGGGGTATTGGAATAGGGAAGCCCAGACAATTATAGACATCTGAAGAAGGGTCTCGACCCGAAATGTCACCTATTCCTTCCCTCCAGAGATGCTGCCTGTCTCACTGAGTTACTCCAGCTCTTTGTGTCTATCTTCAATTGTAATCATGGATTGCAATAATCAGGATTTTGCAGAACTCTGAATAAACTTTGACTGCCTTATGTACCCAATCCCCGTGAGGAATAATGAACGATGTGGAGATCAATACTCACAAACTGAAACCTGATAAAATTGATCAATATGAATTGATTCAATCTTAACAAAACTCACACTTTCTAATCTCAATTGCATCAGACAGATTATTCTCCGAGGTAAAAATGTTTACCTAATCTTCTAATAGATTGGGCTAGATATTGGATTGCTCTTAGATATGTGCGGTTGCACAATTAACCCACGCTATCCACGCTAACATTTTCAATGCAATTCAATTCAATTCAATTCAATTCAATTCAACTTTAATGTCATCGCACAAATACAAGTATCAGTACAACGAAATGCAGTTTTGCGTCAGTGCGTAGTAGTTGTACATAAAGAAAAACAAAAAAAATAGAAAGAGGGAAGATACAGAATAATCAGGAAATACAGAATGATTAAACAAAGGGGGCGGAGGGACCAGAGAAATCTATCGTCGGGACTCCGAGTTCAGCAGTGTGATTGTGTTGTTATAGAAGCTGTTCCTCATCCTACTAGTACGTGACCTGAGGCTCCTGTACCGCCTCCCTGATGGGAGGAGGGCAAACAGTCCATGGTTGGGGTGTGAGGGGTCTTTGATGATCTTCCCAGCCCGTCTCAGACACCGTTTTCGGTGGAGGGCATCCATGGCAGGGAGCGGGGCACTGATGATGTGCTGCGCGGTTTTCACCACCCGTTGTAGTGCCTTCCTGTCCGCAGCAGTGCAGCTGCTGTACCATACCGTGAAGCAGGTGGTCAGGATACTCTCTATGGTACAGCGGTAAATGTTGGTCAGGATCTGGGGGGACAGGTGGGCTTTCTTGAGCCTCCTAAGGAAGTAAAGGCGCTGCTGTGCCTTTTTGATCAGCTTGGAGGTGTTGAGGGACCAGGACAAGTCCTCCGAGATATGTACTCCGAGGAATTTATAGCTGGAGACGCGCTCCACCTCAGTCGCGTTTATATGGATGGCGGTATGACTGCCTCCTCTGGTCTGCCTGAAGTCAACAATAATCTCCTTCATCTTTTTGGAGTTGAGGATGAGGTTATTGTCGGCACACCAGGTGGTCAGGTGCTGGATCTCATCCCTGTAGGCTGACTCATTGTTGTTGCTGATCAGTCCTACTACCGTGGTATCGTCAGCAAACTTAATAATGGCGTTGGATCCGTACTTTGGGATGCAGTCGTGGGTGAAGAGGGAGTAGAGGAGAGGGCTGAGCACACCGGTGTTCAGTGTTATAGTGGAGGAGGTGAGGTTATTGACTCTAACAGACTGTGGTCTGTTAGTGAGGAGGTCCAGTGTCCAGTTGCAGAGGGAGGTGGAGATGCCAAGTCCACTGAGTTTGGTGATCAAGCTGGCGGGGATGACGGTGTTAAAGGCAGAGCTGAAATCAATGAACAGCAGCCTGATGTAGGAGTTGTTGTAGTCCAGGTGGGTCAGGGCAGAGTGTAGGGCCGCCGATATGGCATCCTCTGTAGACCTGTTGGTCCGGTAGGCAAACTGGTGGGGGTCCAGTGTGGGGGGGAGGCAGGCTTTGAGGTGAGCCAAGATCAGCCGCTCTAAGCACTTTGCAATGACAGGGGTGAGTGCCACTGGGCGGAAATCGTTGAGACTCCCTGTAGCTGACTGTTTGGGCACTGGCACGATGGTTGATGTCTTGAGGCAAGTGGGGGCAATGCCCTGGGCCAGTGAGAGATTGAAAATGTCGGCGAGGACTGGGGATAGTTGTCCAGCACATGCCCTAAGCACCCGGCCAGGGATGCCATCGGGGCCGGCAGCTTTGCGCTCATTCACCTTGCTCAGTGCATCTTGTACAGCAGAGGTGGAGAGGCTGAGAGGTTGTTCATTCGGGGGTGGAGCAACTTTAATGGCTGGGGTTTTGTTGTCCCGGTCAAAGCGAGCATAGAAGTGGTTTAGCTCGTCAGGCAGGGTGGCGTTGTCGGGGGGAGGGGTGTTAACTTTCTGATAATCGGCAAGGGATTTGATTCCTTGCCACATGCGCCTGGGGTCAGAGTTGTTGTGGAAATGCTCCTCAATCCGCCGTTTATGATTGAGTTTAGCAGTCCTAATTCCCATTTTCAGATTGGCCCTGGATGAGCTGTATCCCTCAGCGTCGCCAGATGTGAAAGCGGCATCGCGAGCCTTCAGTAGGAGTCTGACCTCCCTGCCCATCCACGGCTTCTGGT
The DNA here is from genome assembly GCF_028641065.1 of Leucoraja erinaceus. Classification (NCBI taxonomy): domain Eukaryota; kingdom Metazoa; phylum Chordata; class Chondrichthyes; order Rajiformes; family Rajidae; genus Leucoraja; species Leucoraja erinaceus. Next base: position 2,765,882 of record NC_073402.1, on the reverse strand, counting down.
TAGGGAAGGTCTTTATCTCCTTGTGGGTAGTGACATTATCAGTACAGAATTTTATATAGTCCAGAACTGTTGAGGTGTTCGAGTTGATGTTCACTTGTGAATTGGTGGTGGACTGAGTAGCAAAGAGACTCCAGTCTGTCTGCTGAAACTGCTCCTGTAAGTCAGAGACAGCCCCCTCAGGCGAAACCTTCACTGTCCTCATGGTAGGTTTCACACGTCTGATCAGAGGTGTGTATTTGGGGAGCAGGAACAGGGAGAGGTGGTCAGACTGTCCAAGGTGGGGGAGGGGGAGGGCTTTGTAGGCTTCAGTGATATTAGTGTAAACTAAGTGTTTAAGAGGGAACTGCAGATGCTGGAGAATCGAAGGTTACACAAAAAAGCTGGAGAAACCCAGCGGGTGCAGCAGCATGGAGCGAAGGAAATAGGCAACGTTTCGGGCCGAAACCTTTCTTCAGACTGATCGGGGGCGGGGGTGGGTGGGGACAAGAAAGGGAAAAGGAGGAGGAGCCCGAAGGCTGGGGGATGGGAGGAGACAGCAGGGGGGCTGAGGAAGGGGAGGAGACAGCAAGGACTAACAAAATTGGGAGAATTCGATGTTCATTCCCCCGGGATGCAGACTCCCCAAACGGAATATGAGGTGCTGTTCCTCCAATTTCCGGTGCTGCTCGCTGTGGCCATGGAGGAGACCCAGGACAGAGAGGTCGGAGACGGCTTCCCTACCATTCCTTGACCTCACTATCTCCATTGCAGGTGATAGACTTCTCACCGACATACACTATAAACCCACTGACTCCCATGGCTATCTGGACTATACTTCTTCCCACCCTGCTTCCTGTAAGGACTCCATCCCCTACTCCCAATTCCTCCGTCTACGCCGCATCTGCTCCACGGATGAGGCGTTCCACACCAGGACATCTGAAATGTCCTCATTATTCAGGGAACAGGGGTTCCCCTCCTCCATCATAAATGAGGCTCGCACCAGGGTCTCTTCCATACCCCGCAACACTGCTCTCTCTCCCCATCCCCGCACTCGCAACAAGGGCCGAGTCCCCCTAGTCCTCACCTTTCACCCCACCAGCCGTCACATACAAAAAGTAATCCTCCGTCAGTTTCGCCACCTCCAACGTGACCCCACCACTCGCCACCTCTTCCCTCTCCCCCCATATCTGCCTTCCGCAAAGACCGCTCCCTCCATAACTCCCTTGTCAATTCTTCCCTTCCCTCTCGGTCCACCCCCTCCCCGGGCACTTTCCCTTGCAACCGCAAGAGATGCAACATTTGTCCCGTTACCTCCCCCCTCGACTCCGTTCAAGGACCCAAGCAATCGTTCCAGGTGCGACAGAGGTTTACCTGCACCTCTTCCAACCTCATCTATTGCGTCCGCTGCTCTAGATGTCAGCAGATCTATATCGGTGAGACCAAGCGGAGGTTGGGCGATCGTTTCGCCGAACACCTCTGCTCGGTCCGCAATAACCAAGCTGACCTCCCGGTGGCTCAGCACTTCAACTCCCCCTCCCACTCCGTCTCCGACTTCTCTGTCCTGGGTCTCCTCCATGGCCACAGCGAGCAGCACCGGAAATTGGAGGAACAGCACCTCATATTCCGTTTGGGGAGTCTGCATCCCGGGGGAATGAACATCGAATTCTCCCAATTTTGTTAGTCCTTGCTGTCTCCTCCCCTTCCTCAGCCCCCCCTGCATCTCCTCCCATCCCCCAGCCTTCGGGCTCCTCCTCCTTTTTTTCTTAAACCCACCCCCCGCCCACGATCATGAAGAAGGGTTTCGGCCCGAAACGTTTGCCTATTTCCTTTGCTCCGTAGATGCTGCTGCACCCGCTGAGTTTCTCCAGCTTTTTTGTGTAACCTTAGTGTAAACTAAGTCCAGAACATTGTTTCCTCTGGTTGGGCAGGAAACATGCTGATGGAACCTGGGGAGTACAGTTTTAAGGTCGGAGTGGTTGAAATCACCCGCAACAATAAATGCCCCCCTCTGGGTGAGCAGATAGATGTTTGCTGATAGCAGCTTGCAGCTCTTCCATAGCTAGCCTGGCATTAGCGTCCGGGGAACATAGACTGCAGTGATAACAGTTGATGTGAATTCTCTGGGCAGATAGAAGGGCCTGCACTTTAACATTCAGAGCAGTGACTATCTTAACAACGTCCAGGCACCATGTATTATTCCATAAATGCATAGTCCGCCGCCCTTGGTCTATCCCTCTCACTGATCTGTCGGCCCTGAAGACAGTACATCCCTCCAGCTCAATGGCGTTGTCTGGGATGTTGTCCTTGACCATTCTGTGCTACCATGGCGTTGCAGTCGGCGATCCTTCTGTGTGTGGTGATCCGCACTTATTCATCTATTTTCTCACCAAGGACCGGACTTCGCGAGGGTTGAAATGCTGGGGCAGAGCTGGCTGGTGAGGATTTGATTGCAGCCTAGCTCGATGGCCTCCCCGCTTCCCACGCCTTTGTTTGCGGTCCCTGCGCCGCCTCCGGACACTTCCTGTCGGGGGCGCGGACCCGCTAGACCACGGTGTCCTGGTGATCTCCGGCGGCAGTTGAAAGTCGCTTCTGGTACGCATTGTGCAGAGACGGCCGAGCTCCAGGAGCTCCTGACGGCCGTACAGAGTCTTCGCTCCAGTGCTCCGGGCGAAAACAAAGGTAATTATTAACAGGAAAAAAACTAACTTACTAAAACTACGGAGACGCAGAGCCTCGCATTGTGCACGCGACGCCATCTTGGAAAATGTGCAGCATTGTTTTTTAGTTTAGCTTAGTGATTCAGAGCGGAAACAGGCCCTTCGGCCCACCGAGTCTGCTCTGCCCAGTGATCCCCGCACACTAAGACTATCCAAGACACACTAGGGACAATTTTACATTCATACCAAGCCACTTAACCTACAAACCTGGACGTCTTTGGAGTGTGGAAGGAAACTGAAGATCTCAGAGAAAACCCACGCAGGTCATGGGGAGATCATACAAACGTTACACAGACAAACATCCGTAGTCAGGATCAAACCTGGGTGTCTGGCATTGTAAAGAAGCAACTCTACTGCTGTGCCACCATGCTCCCAAGGGTGTGATCGCTGCATATGTGGAGTTTTTAAGCACACAGCATGGCCTTGCTCATCCCTATAATAATATATTGTGTACCCATGGGCATATCCCAGTGCTAATCGAGGGTGCAGGAAGGAACTGCAGATGCTGATTTACACCGAAGATAGACACAAAATGCTGGAGTTCGTTCATTTGCTTGTGTGTCAGGCAATCGCTTTGCCACAGCCAGTGCCCACATCTATAACCATATAACAATTACAGCACGGAAAACAGGCCATCTCGGCCCTACAAGTCCGTGCCGAACAATTATTTTCCCTTAGTCCCACCTGCCTGCATTCATACCATAACCCTCCATTCTCTTCTCATCCATATGCCTATCCAATTTATTTTTAAATGATACCAACGAACCTGCCTCCACCACTTCCACTGGAAGCTCATTCCACACCGCTACCACTCTCTGAGTAAAGAAGTTCCCCCTCATGTTACCCATAAACATCTGTCCCTTAATTCTGAAGTCATGTCCTCTTGTTTGAATCTTCCCTATTCTCAAAGGGAAAATGCTTGTCCACATCAACTCTGTCTATCCCTCTCATCATTTTAAAGACCTCTATCAAGCCCCCCCTTAACCTTCTGTGCTCCAGAGAATAAAGACCTAACTTATTCAACCTTTCTCTGTAACTTAGTTGTTGAAACCCAGGCAACATTCTAGTATATCTCCTCTGTACTCTCTCTATTTTGTTGATATCCTTCCTATAATTGGGCGACCAAAATTGTACACCATAGTCCAGATTTGGTCTCACCAATGTCTTGTACAATTTTAACATTATATCCCAGCTTCTATACTCAATGCTCTGATTTATAAAGGCTAGCATACCAGAACTATGCACGATTATTCCCAGGTCCCTCTGTTCAACTGCATTCTTCAATTCCCTACCATTTACCATGTACTTCCTATTTTGATTTGTCCTGCCAGGGTGTAGCACCTCACATTTATTAGCATTAAACTCCATCTGCCATCTTTCAGCCCATTCTTCCAAATGGCCTAAATCACTCTGTAGACTTTGGAAATCCTCTTCATTATCCACAACACCCCCTATTTTGGTATCATCTGCATACTTACTAATCCAATTTACCATATTTCATCCAAATCATTGATGTACATGACAAACAACAAAGGACCCAACACAGATCCCTGAGGCACCCCACTAGTCACCTGCCTCCAACCCGACACACAGCCATCCACCATTACCCTCTGGCGACTCCCATTCAGCCACTGTTGAATCCATCTTGCTACTCCTGCATTTATACCAAACAGTTGAAACTTCTTAACCAAACTTCCATGAGGAACCTTGTCAAAGGCCTTACTAAAGTCCATATAGACAACATCCACTGCTTTACCCTCGTCAATTTCCCTAGTAACCTCTTCAAAAAATTCAAGAAGATTAGTCAAACATGACCTTCCAGGCACAAATCCATGTTGACTGTTCCTAATCAGACCCTGTTGATCCAGATGCTTATATATATTATCTCTAAGTATCTTTTCCATTAATTTGCCCACCACTGAAGTCAAACTAACAGGTCTATAATTGCTAGGTTTACTCTTAGAACCCTTTTTAAAAATGGAACAACATGCGCAGTATGCCAATCCTCGGGGACTATTCCCGTTTCTAATGACATTTGAAATATTTCTGTCATAGCCCCGGCTATTTCTACACTAACTTCCCTCAATGTCCTAGGGAATATCCTGTCAGGACCTGAAGACTTATTCTCTTTGATATTTTTTTAGCTGTCCACTCTGTCTCTCCAATGGACCAATTTTATCCCTCGTTATCCTTTTGCTATTAATATAGCTGTAGAAACCCTTTGGATTTGCTTTCACCTTACTTGCCAAAGCAACCTCATATCTTCTTTTAGCTTTTCTAATTTCTTTCTTAAGATTCTATTACATTGCTTATACTCCTGAAGCACCTCATTTACTTCATGCTGCCTATAACAGGAACAAAGGTTCTGTACTCTTAAAATCTGTGCCTGCGGAGATCGTCCACAGTGCATGCCTCTCCGCCGCAAGTCAGTAGGTGGGCCATTGTCTGTACCTCTCCACAGTTGCACTTGTCAGAGTCCGAAAGGCCTCACTTCTTCAGGTTGAGTCCGCACGTCCCACTCCAGTGTGGAGGCAGTTTAGGGCTTTCCAGGTAGTATACGGCAGGGGGTGTCCTGGTGCCATCTGTCATTTGGTGTTGGTGTCTGGCACGGTTGGCTCTAGTTCCATGAAGCTGTTCCGACTCTTCAAGCGTTTCTTGGCATGTTCTTCTTCTTGCAAATGAAACATAAACCGAAGGAATAGTTAGATCTCAAACTGTATTGTATTGTATTGTATTCAAATTTATTGTCATTGTCTCAATTTGAGACAACAAAATGAATTCCCCTTACAGGCAGTATCATAAAAAAAAATCATTAAACAAATAATAATAATAAATAATAATAAAACATATTAAAAATAAAATTGAAATTGAATTAAAAAAAGCACAAACACAGAAAGTCCACGACACAACATAACATAAATGGCACCAAGGTGAGGATGGCACCATAGTCCAGCCAGCCTCCCCTCCGTGTTCATCCATGGTCGGATGTTGGGCAGCCAGGTTGTTGTCTGAGTAAATGTCTGCCAGGCCCTGAGCTCCATTTGGTGGGTGGTAGAGCGGGCACCCAGAGATGACATGGTTGGCTGTCTGTTGTTCTGCTCTGAATTCACAGGCTGGGCTCTGGCGGAGCCCCCATCTCCACATGCTGGCATTAAAACGCCCAACTCCAGTACCAAGTCTGTTGAGCTTCACCCATGCTCCTCTGTGGAGGTCAGACCCTGGACAGCTTTTATCTGGTGAAGAGATGTAGCTGTGTAATGGAGATGAGGTTGCCTTCCACTCCTGTGACCACTTGGTGGCTATAGAGTGTGCGTTTGTCACAGTTGGCTGGATGGATGCTAGATATTGTTTTCCATGTGGAGCAAAGGGGTGACGCGACTTCAGTCGGGGTGGCCTCTGCTCTCTGCTGATAGCCTGATGGAGGAGGTGATCTGGGTCCATGGCACGATGAGATAGTGCCAGAGTTGCTGCTTGGCCGGATCCCTGCAGGCGGAATGCCCGCAAGTATAGGGAGCTGCTCGACTGGAGTAGGTTGCAGGCACCCAGTGATGGTTCACAAGAAGCTGTTCAGGCTCATGTCTACCAGGCTAGTATGTGTGCTTCTACTCCATATGGGTGCATAGTACTCAGCTGGAGCATACATAAGAGTTAAGGCAGAGGCATGAAGAGTTGAAGGACTGGCCCCCCAACTTGTTCCTGCCAGGCGTCGGATGAGGACGCTACATACCATGATCTTGTCGTGGAGACCAGCCAGGTGTTGACGAAATGAAAGCGACCTATCAAGCTTTACGCCGAGGTAAGTGGGTGTTTGTTGGAAGTCCAAGCGCCTGTTGTTAACGAAGACAGCTAGCTCTCGCTTAGCTTCCTTGTTGTTTAGATGGAATGCTGTTGACACTGTTTTGCCTTCGCTCAGCTTTAAACTCCACTGTCGTAGGTATACTGCCAAAGTGCCCATGTCTTGACTCAAGGAGCTTTCGATTGTCTTCCACTCTTTGTGTCTCATCAGGATGGGTAGATCGTCAGCATACCCATACTTTCCTGCGCTGGTCTCTGGGAGGTCATGGATGTACACGTTGAAAAGCAGCGGAGCCAAGACAGATCCCTGTGTGACGCCATTCTTCAGCCTACGTAGCCAACTCTGCTGTCTATCACTGGTTTTAAGTACAAAGCTGCAGTTTGATATCAGCTCCATGATGTCGCGTACCATGCGCCTGTCCGGCAACAACCGAGTAGCTTTGGAGTTAGTCCCCGGTGCCACACGGTGTCAGAGGCAGCTGTCAGGTCTATAAGAACAGCTGCTGCCTTTTCATTTGCCTCAAAGAAGTCCTCAATGTCTTGGATGAGTACATCGACATTTAAATAAACCAACCTGCTCATGGGGTAGTCTATGATGGGATTGATACGCCCGTGGAGCAGCCTCTCAAGGAGTTTGTATGGGATGCAGAGGATGGTGATGTTGGTGATTGTGCAAGGGATGACGGGGTCTGTGTCCACATTGAAACGTTCTACTGGAACTGCCTGATCACGTCTTTGAGATGGTTCGTCGATGCCAGCCAGCTCGTACCGATCTTCAACCTTTGTCGGCTTCAGGCATCCTGTGGTTTTCCTGCAGGCAGTGTTCAATGCAGAGTCCACCTTGCATGCATGTTTAGAACGGCTCCAGACAGGGCTTGCATATTCTGCCACTGAGAAACAGAGCGCCATGGCTGCAGTGAGGATTGTTGTTGGGTCACTTCCAAATGAGCTCTTTGCCAATTTTTCAATGACATTGTTCCGGGTGTGAACCTTTACCTTGGTTTTCTCAACATGCTGGCGATATGATAACTTGCGATCGAGGACCACACCTAGGTACTAGTGTCACAACATTACAGACTTGAATTAGCACCCACTCAGCAGAGTGGCCTCCAGGCAACTGCCAGTCTCTAGCCTGTCATGCAATATGTGCTGACTGGAAGATTTCCATTAAATAGAGGTTCACATTAGTTTAGTTTAGTTTAGATGTACAGCTTGAAAATAGACAATAGACAATAGGTGCAGTAGACCATTCGGCCCTTCAAGCCAGCACCGCCATTCAATGCGATCATGGCTGATCATCCACAATCAGTACCCCGTTCCTGCCTTCTTCCCATATCCCCTATCTTTAAGAGCCCTATCTAGCTCTCTCTTGAAAGTACCCAGAGAACCGACCTCCACTGAGGCAAAGAATTCCACACTCACAACTCTCTGTGTGAAAAAGTGTTTCCTCATCATACTTTGGGGCTTTGCAGTGTAAATGCTGGAGTAACTCAGCGCGTCAGGCAGCATCTCTGGAGAAAAAGAACAGGTGACTTCTCTGGTTGAGATCCTTCTTCAGATGGAGAGTCAGGGGAGAGGGAAACTATAGGTAGGAAAATGTTCAGAACAAATCAAGAGCTGGCAACGATGAGGCAGCAACTCTACCACTGCGCCACCATGCCTTCCTATTGGTGTCTGTGGCAGATCGTGGTCCTAGAAATGACTTAAGTTGTTTAAGAGCCTGACCACCTAATTTAATCAATACATTTAAATTTGTAAAATAGTAATCTTTTTGAAATATTAAAGCCCGTAAAAATGAAATAAATCTTGTTTTTACCATTTTTGAAGCCAAGAAGTGGAAGCCAAGATACCGAGCGGAAACAGCGCCGAAAAGTCAAATCATGCGAAACAACTGCTAATCCATTCCCCCGACAGATGCCGCCTAGCCCGCTGAGTTCCTCCAGCACTCTGTGCTTTTTATTTAATTCTGAAATTGAAGAAAGATACAAAAAGCTGGAGTAACTGAGTAGGACAGGCAGCATCCCCGGAGAGAAGGAATGGGTGACATTTCATGTAGAGACCCTTCTTCAGACAATCGCAAGTACTTTCTACCCAAAACGTCACACATTCCAATTTCAGAGTTAAATTAAAAACACAGAGTGCTGGAGGAACTCAGCGGGCTAGGCGGCATCTGTGGAGGGAATGGATTAGTTGTTGTTTCAGGCCAGGATTATTTTTCAATAGGAAGGAACTGCAGATGCAGTTGACTTTGCAAAATACCAAATGATTCCTGGAATGCCAAGGGATAGGGTGCGGCGAAAGAGATAGATATAGATAGATAGATAGATAGATAGATAGATAGATAGATAGATAGATAGATAGATAGATAGATAGATAGATAGATAGATAGATAGATAGATAGATAGATAGACACGCTGACTACGGGTGCTGTCTGTACGCAGTTTGTACATTCTCCCCATCACCGCCGTGGATTTTCTATGAGATTTTCGGTTTCCTCCCACATTCCAAAGACGCACAGCTTTGTAGATTAATTAGCTTGCTATAAATGTAAAACTGCCCTAGTGTGTGTCGAATAGTGTTAATGTGTGGAGATGGCTGGTCGGTGGAGACTCGGTGGGCCAAATTAGTGTTTCCACACTGTATCTCTAAATGAAACAAAACATTTTCTCTAATCAATATTGTAGTTACATTTTTATTTTATTTTTATTTTAGAAGCTACATTGGTCTTCTGTGTCAGTCAGCACAGGCTGACTGCAAGTTAAATCATGTTTTCTGATTTGTAGCAGACTGCAATCAATTGCTGTTGATATGAAATGCCAAATAATGAATAACAAAAAAACTCACAACTAATTCTAACTCATGACATTTTCACCTTACTTTTCGTTATCTTAAATGCCGTTACAGAGAGTTTGCAAATTAGTTCCGTCGAGTCATTTTCCAGCAAGCATTTATTTAGGGCCATTCAGATACAGCTTTGGCTCACCTTATTCGAAACAATTACACATGCTGGCATTTCAGTAACGCAGGAGCGTTACAGAATCTGTGGAGGTGATTTTCAAATAAGACAGTTAACCTCATCTCACCTCTACTTTTAAGTGGTGACAAATGTTACCAAGACATGTTTATTGTCCTAGACGATAGATATCCCTCAACTAATCAGCAAATATAATAAGTTAATTAACTGGTGTTATTAATTAATTAATTGTCTGAAGAAGGTTTTCGGCCTGAAACATTGCCTATTTCCTTCGCTCTATAGATGCTGCTGCACCCGCTGAGTTTCTCCAGCATTTTTGTCTACCTTTGATTTTCCAGTTCCTGCTTAAACAACTAACTTTTATATTAGTTTTATTTGTGGAGCCTTGTCAGGCCTTGTCCTATTCCCAACATTATATAAGTGAAATTATTAGAAAGGAACTGCAGATGCTGGTATATACCCAAGATAGACACAAAGTGCTAGAGTAAATCAATGGATCAGGCAGCATCTCTGGAGAAAAAGGAGGAGTAAAATTTCAGGTCTGGTGATAGACACACAATGCTGGAGTAACTCAGTTGGACAGGCAGCATCTCTGCAGAGAAGGAATGGGAGACGTTTCAGGTCGAGACCCTTCTTCAGTCCGATGAAGGGTTCTGACCCAAAATATCTCCCATCATTTTTCTGCAGAGATGCTGCCTGATCCACAGCATCTGCAGTTCTTTTCTACACACTTGACCATTATAAACAAAACTAGTCTAAGTGGGACCCGTTGGGTCCCATTGTTCCACGGTAGGACTGATCCACCCAGTGCAATATTCCACCACTCACACATAGCCCCCAAATGCACAGGCACAGGTGATGGGTTCCTGTTGTGATGCCTCTGATCCCCCTCCTCCCCTCAAACACTCCCTCTCCGCCCCTTGACCTCCCCCCACCCCTACACACTCACTCCATCCGCCCTCAACTTCACCCTCCATCCTCTCTTAGCGGCTCACCGATGGTGCAGCCATTCCGCCCCATTGGGTTCCCATTGTGACATAGAACACGCAGGTATTACTGCGCAGGTGTAGCTGACGGGCACGGCAAGTGGAAAAGGAATTTATTAAAGCTTAAAATGTGAAAAACGCTTAAAATATAACAACAATTTAAATGTTATAGATGAGCTATAACCAGTCCATTCTTTCTTGTTGTGTCTCTTGTTGCATTCTGCTGCTGGGGGAGGGGACGGCTTCAGGCGGGGCCTGTCGGGGGCCAGTGGGGTGGAGCGGGACCACTACCATGGCCTCCCGTTGCCATGGCCTACTGCTGCCATGGCCTACTGCTGCCGTAGCCTACTGCTGCCGTAGCCTACTGCTGCCATGGCCTCCCGCTGCCTACTACTGCCGTAGCCTACTGCTGCCGTAGCCTACTGCTGCCGTAGCCTACTGCTGCCATGGCCTACTGCTGCCATGGCCTACCGTTGCCGTGGCCTACTGCTGCCATGGCCTACTGCTGTCATGGCCTACTGCTGCCATGGCCTACCGCTGCCATGGCCTACCGCTGCCATGGCCTACTGCTGCCGTGGCCTACTGCTGCCTGCCATGGCCTACTGCTGCCGTGGCCTACTGCTGCCGTGGCCTACTGCTGCCATGGCCTACTGCTGCCGTGGCCTACTGCTGCCGTGGCCTACTGCTGCCGTGGCCTACTGCTGCCATGGCCTACTGCTGCCGTGGCCTACTGCTGCCGTGGCCTACTGCTGCCATGGCCTACTGCTGCCATGGCCTACCGCTGCCATGGCCTACTGCTGCCATGGCCTACTGCTGCCGTGGCCTACTGCTGCCTGCCATGGCCTACTGCTGCCGTGGCCTACTGCTGCCGTGGCCTACTGCTGCCGTGGCCTACTGCTGCCGTGGCCTACTGCTGCCGTGGCCTACTGCTGCCGTGGCCTACTGCTGCCGTGGCCTACTGCTGCCGTGGCCTACTGCTGCCGTGGCCTACTGCTGCCGTGGCCTACTGCTGCCATGGCCTACTGCTGCCGTGGCCTACTGCTGCCATGGCCTACTGCTGCCATGGCCTACTGCTGCCATGGCCTACTGCTGCCATGGCCTACTGCTGCCATGGCCTACTGCTGCCGTGGCCTACTGCTGCCATGGCCTCCCGCTGCCGTGGCCTACTGCTGCCGTGGCCTACTGCTGCCATGGCCTACTGCTGCCGTGGCCTACTGCTGCCATGGCCTACTGCTGCCGTGGCCTACTGCTGCCATGGCCTACTGCTGTCATGGCCTACTGCTGCCATGGCCTACCGCTGCCATGGCCTACTGCTGCCATGGCCTACTGCTGCCATGGCCTACTGCTGCCATGGCCTACTGCTGCCATGGCCTACTGCTGCCATGGCCTACTGCTGCCATGCCTACATGGCCTACTGCTGCCATGGCCTACTGCTGCCGTAGCCTACTGCTGCCATGGCCTACTGCTGCCGTAGCCTACTGCCTGCCTACTGCTGCCGTAGCCTACTGCTGCCATGGCCTACTGCTGCCATGGCCTACTGCTGCCGTAGCCTACTGCTGCCGTGGCCTACTGCTGCCGTGGCCTACTGCTGCCATGGCCTCCCGCTGCCTACTACTGCCCCTGGCGTGAGCTGCCGCTGCCACTATCGCTACCTATCACTGCCGAGCTGGGAGTCGCTGAATGGAGCTGGAATTCGTTGAGTGGTACTGGGAGCCGCTGGGAGGTGCCGGGAGCCATTGAGTGAGGCCGGTGCTGGGGCCGGAGCCAGGGTCTGGACCCGCTGCATGAGGCCGGGGCCGGGATCCATCCCGGTCCCAAGCTACAGGATGCTCCCCACCGGTCCCCGCCTGAAGCCGGTGGGGAGCGGCAGCGATAGGCCATGGCAGCGTCAGGCCACGGCAGTGGTCGGCCTCACCAGCGGCTGTGGTAACATCATCAATGAGCCAACATCATCAAGGACCAACATCATCCTGGCCACGCACTCATCTCTCCACTACCATTGTGCAGAAGGTACAGAAGCCTGAAATCTGTTACATCTAGTTTCAGGAACAACTTCTTCCATCAGGCTATTAAAGTTGCCAACAAACTCTGAACTGTAACAGCCTATTGCACTTTATCTGCTTCTTTATGTGTTTATTGAACTGAACTTATCTGCATTTTTGCTTACAATATTCAGTTGTGCTGCAGCAAGCAAGAATTTCATTGTCCTATCTGGGACACATGATAATAAACTCTCTTGACGACTTGACTTGACTTGATAGGCCACGGCAGAGCTCCGGTCCCCCCCACTGGCCCTCAACAGGCACCGACTGAAGCTGTCCCCGCCCCCTGACTATAGAATGCTTCTGCCCGCCCCCACCTGAAGCTGTCCCTGCCCAGCTGCAGTCCATTCGGCCCACAACACACGTACTAGCCCAAGAAAAGTCCCTTTGGCCTATAATGTCAGTAAAATCCCTCTGGAAACGTTGCTTCGGCCCACAGGACCTGTACTAGCCCTTCAGAAAGGCTGACCCATCCCGTCCCTAGATGCAGGATGCTCCCCTGTCTGAAGTCACCCCCTCACTTGGCTACAGAGCGCCCCCCCCCCCCCCCCCCCCCCCTCCACCTGATGCCATCCCTGTCTCGCTGCAGGACACTCCCCTTCCACCCGCCCATGTCTGAAGTTGAACCCGTCCCAAGCTGTAGGATGCTCCTCACCGGTCCCCGCCTGAAGCAGTGGGATGCGGCAGCCCAAAAAATGTCCCTTTGGCCCACAATGTCCATCCTTGTCATCTGGAAACCAGTCCCTCCGGCCCACCTCACCCGTACTAGTACTCCAGATAGCCCCCCCACTGGCCACTGCCTGAAGCCCCCCCCCCTCCCCAGCTGAAGAAAACTCCCCGCCCCCCCACCGACCCCTGCCTGAAGCCGATCCCCTCCCTTGGCTACTGGACCCCCCCCCCCCCCCCCCCCCACCCCACCCCCCACCTGAAGCCATCGCCGTCCCCGGCAACAGGATGATCTGGCCAGCCCCCGGCTGAAGCCACCCTCTTCCCCCCGCTACAGAACGCTCCCCCCCCCCCACCTGAAGCCCTCCTCTGCTACAAGATGCTCCCACCGGCCCCCACATGACTCCGTCCCCCTCCCCTGGCTATAGGACACTCCCGCCAGCCCCCGCCTGAAGCTGTTCCCGTACGCAGCTGCAGAAAACTGCCCCACCCTCCACTGGCCCCTGCCTGAAGCAGTCCCATCTCCAGCAGCAAGGCACTCCCCCCTCCTTCCCACCAGACCCTGTCTGAAGCCGTTCCCGCCCCAAGCTGCAGGATGCTCCCCACCAGTGGCTCCCCACCAGTGGCTCCCACTCGCCACTGGGGAGCAGCAGTGGCAGCAACAGGCCACGGCAGTGGTAGGGGTAGGCAGCAGGTAGGCAATGGTCGGGGCAGGCCACGGTAGCGGTAGGCCATGGCAGCGTTCCCCCCACGAGCCCTGACAGGCCCCGCCTGAAGCCGTCCCTGTCCCCCGGCTCCAGAATGCTCCCACCATCCCCCGCCTGAAGCCATCCCCAGTTTCAGGTACCCTCCCTCCCCATCCCGCCCTCGGGCACCCAACAGCCCCGCCTGAAGCCATTCCCCTCCCACCGGCCCTAGATTTACATGGGGTCTTGGTGCGTACCAGTTTAGTAAATCGCCTGTTACTTCGGACATCATCTTCGTGTAGCGTTTCAATCCCAGCGTTTCAATTTTTCCCCTACAATCCCACAATAGTAAATGCTAAATGTAGTATGATTCATATTGGTACTTGGGTGACTAGGAGCTAAGAGAACCAATGCACTCATTGGCCTGTTGTCTCATCTCTCTGCAGTTAATGATGTTGTCAGTGCTCCTGAGAAAGAAATGATAATGATAAATAGATCCGAACTGTTTGTGTGCTGGTCTCAGAAGTGGACCAATTATGCATTACAATCACTCAAGACTATAAATCTCTACTCCTACAGCGACATCTCTTATTTTAACTATGCTTTATCTTGCACTAAACATTAATCATGTTATTCCCTTTATCATGTATATGTACACTCGAATGGCTCGATTGGAATCATGTATTGTCTTTCCGCTGACTGGTTAGCAGGCAAAAAATGCTTTTCACTGTACCTCGCTACACATGACAATAAACTAAACTCAAACTCAATTCTTGAATAAACCCAGGAAGACAAAACCGCAGGAAGAGGAAAATAGTAAATAAGAGAACAGGAATAACTTTATAGAACTCTGTAATTCATCCCGTCTGAGAGGTGTCTGCTTTCTTATACAATTATCACAGTCTAATGGATTTTGCTTGGAATTTGATGCTTGTAATTTATCATTGAGAGTGCAGGCGACAATGAAGTGATGTGCAAACTGAGCATAAGATAGTCTCAGTTATTGAAAAGTTGCTCAAAGATCGTTCTGCAGATCCATCCTGAAGGGGCTTGATTTGTGGCGAACGTTTCAAAAGATCATTATTCTGTAGTTTTTTCTTCTGAAGTTAAAGCATAATCCTTTAAGGGAAAGTGGCATTGGCTGTGTGCACACATTTTTAAACTGTTTAAAAAAATGTATTAATAGAAATGATGGCCCCTGTTCAGAGTGCACTCTCATTACATTTTATCTGCCACTGACTAGTCAGTCATGGGATGTGAATAATAATCTCATACCAGAAGGTACAAACTGGAAGCTCTGACTAAACCAGACAATATATTTAGCAGAGACATTGCAAAATAAGCACGGTCTTGTTCAGATTCAGTCAATGTCAAAAATGAAAAATTATTTTGGGGATTAGCAGCCAGGGAATGCAACCACTTAAACAATGCAACCACTAATAGTTTTACCAATAAATCACCCTTGTGTGTTGAAAGGTGAACCATGGTTTAGTGTAAAGCACTGTGCAGCAAAAGGGTAAAAACAGGGCGGCACATTGGGGCAGTGGTAGAGTTGCTGCCTTGCAGTGCTTGCAGCGCCAGAGACCCAGGTTCGATCCTGCTATGGATGCTTGTCTCTACGGAGTTTGTATGTTCTCCCCGTGACCATATGGGTTTTCTCTGATAACTTTGGTTTCCTCCCAAACTCCATAGACGTATAGGTTCGCAGGTTAATTGGTTTGATCTGTGTAAAAACTGTCCCTATTGTCGGATGGTGTCAATGTGCGGGGATCACTGGTCGGTGTGGACTCGGGTGGGCTGAAGGATCAATTTCCACACTGAATCTCCAAACTAAACTAAAGCTGAGTCACACATGCCCAGGAATTCCAGTGCACTCTACAGGATGTGATAGAGTGCTGCCCCACGACATCAAGATAAAGTTGCAAACCAAAGCCAAGTTAGCCTGTAGAGTGCACTGAAATAAACGTCACCTGGCCATGTCCACTAGTGAAGCTGCCTGACCCGTTGAGTTATTCCTGCACTATTTGTTTATCATCTCGTTCCCAGGTGCTCTGATGTTAGAACATAGAACATTGAACATTGAACAGCACAGATCAGGAACAGGCCCTTTGGCCTCACAATATCTGTGCTGAACATGATGCCAAAACCAACCTGATCTGCCACCATTTGATCCATTCACCATATGGGTGGAAATTCTGGGGTGGGGATGGGGGGGACACATCCCTCCCATGTTTAGAGAGGTGGGGGACAATCCCCCCCTATGTTTTGTGATCCGGATTTTGTAGTTCGGTGAAAAAATCTATTAAAATATCCGCTTTCCGCGAGATAGTGGGAGTGTCACTTTTAAGCGCTTGATAATTTCACAGAGAATTTCATAAAGCTGTCTGATGGAGGTACAATTACCATTTGAACTAATTGGATGCATTGGTGGATGGGAAAGATTGAAATGGGTATCGGATTTAACCGGGTCAGGTCATTAAGGGCTCCGGTTTAATGGGTTTCCTGGCTGGCTTGCAGGTAATGCCCTCATTCACGGTCACTCATGTTATTTAGTTGTTTTTTTAACCATCTCTCTCTCTCTCCCCCCTCCAAAGTTGGTTATTCTGTTTGCCTTATTTGCTTCAGTTTTTTTTGATTAAGTGTTATTAATCACATTGTAGCTTTTGAAAGGTTCAAGCGGGTATCTGACGCTTTCTAAAGGCTGAATCGGCCCATTCGCAGGGCCTTTCATCGCCCGGCGTGGCTTAAAATCAAACTGCTGCATCGAGGCGATCGAGGCTCCTGATGTTGAAGCCCCCACCGGCCGATTTTAAGCCACGCTGAGCGATGAAAGGCCTCACGAACGGGCCAATGAAAGCCCCACGATTCGAGGCGGACAAAACTGCTGCTGCTGGAGTTCGGAGTCGGTCACCAACCAGGTCAGCTCCCGATGTTACCGTCCACAGGGCCCACGGCTGGAGCCTGAGAAGCCTCATGAACGTGTGTCCCCCATGTTTTGGTAGCCGTTTCCGTCCCATGTCCACACCCTATACCTGCATCTCTCATGCCACTGTCCTATTGGCCTCTGCTACTACCCCTGGTAGCACGTTCCAGGCAATCAGAACCCCTGGGTAAAAAACACGCCTCACACATGTCTTTCAAACTTTGCCCCTCTCACCTTAAAGCTAAATACTAGAAGCCAATATGATAGTGCCCTCTAGTATTTGGAAATGCATGAACCCAGATTCAAGGCCAGTTTCTTTCCAGCTTTTATCAGACAACTGAATCATCCTCTCACCAGCTAGGGTGTAGACTTCCCATCTACGTTATTGTAATGTTTGAATTCTCTTTAATCGGACTTTATTAAACGTTGCATCCTTTATTCCTTTAATTGTACGCTGTGGACGGGTTGATTGGAATCATGTATTGTCTTTACACTGACTGGATAGTGTGCAACAAAAAGTTTTTCACTGTACCTCGGTACACATAACAATAAACTAAACTAAACTAAACTAAACTGAACAGAACAATGCCCCAACACATAAAGGGCAGAACAACAAAGCCTTCTTTACCACTCTATCTACCTGTGTTGCCACTTTAAGAGTCTCTAAGATCCCCTTGTACATCAATACTGTTAAGGGTTATGCCAGTAGTTATATGTTTTCATTTTATATTAACATCCCAAATGCAACACCTCACACATGCTCAGATTAAATTCCATCTGCCATTTCTCCATCCATTTCTGTAGCTGATCTATATTCCGCTGTATACTTTGACAGCCTTCCTCACAGTCCGTGAACTCAGCAATTTTGGTGTCAAGATTGAAATATGTTTTAGTGTGGTTATTTTTATTTATGTTCCCACTTCAGTCAGATTGTCCAAGTTCTTTATTGATTGATCGATTGAAAGATGGAGCATGGCAATGGGCTCTTTGACCCACCGAGTTCACGCTGACCATCAATCACCCATTCCTTTTAGTTCCATCTTATTCCACTTTTACATCCACACCATACTCACAGGCTAATTTACAGAGGCTAATTAATTAAAAACTCGCACTTCTTTCAGATTTGGGGGGAAACCGGAGCAACCCAGAGGAAGCTCATGCGGTCACAGGGAGAACATGAACATCATAGGTTAACACATGATGAGTGTTTGCCGGCACTGGGCCTGTACCTGCTGGAGTTTAGAAGAATGATGGGGAACCTTATTGAAACATACAAAATAGTAAAAGGTTTGCATAGAGTGGATGTGGAGAGGATATTTCCATTAGTGGGAGAGTCTAGGACTAGAGGTCATAGCCTCAGGATTTAAGGACATTCTTTTAAGGAGATGGGGAGAAATTTATTTAGTCAGAGGGTGGTGAATCTGTGGAATTCTTTGCCACAGAAGGCTGCGGAGACCAAGTCAGTGGATATTTTTTAAGGCATATTTAGATAGATTCATGATGAGTGTGGATGTCAGAGGTTATGGACAAAAGGCAGGAGAATGGGGTTAGGAGGGAGAGATAGATCGGCCATGGTTGAATGGTGGAGTAGACTTGACGGGCTAAATGGCCTATTTCTACTCCTATTACTTATGACCTTTTGCAAACTCCACACAGACAACACCCAAGGTCAAGATTGAACTTGGGTCTCTGGCACCTGCTGTGCTACTGTTCGAGTTGATCCCCACTCTCCCCATCTTTAATTCAGTTTTCTTATGACACCTTAACATCCTAGTGCCTAGTAAAATAGTTGCTTGAGCGGATTCAGTGCTGGTGATGTTCCTACCAAGGCTGCTTCAGGGTTGAAAAAAACAAATATGCATCGAACAACTACTTGTAACCAGTGCAATCATATTGTTCTGTCAGATGGACAATTGGGTGGCAGTAACATAAGATAGAGATCTCCGTACTGCCTCAGTTCAATCCTTTAGTTTAATTTATTTATTTTAGTTTAGTTCAGTTTAGTACAGAGATACAGCATGGAAACAGGCCCTTCGGCCCACCGTGTCATGCCAACCAGTGATCCCCACACACTAGCACTATCCTACACACACTAACGATAATTTAGAGAAAGCAATTAACGTACAAACCTGCTGTCTTTGGAGTGTGGGAGGAAACCGGAGCACTCGGAGAAAACCCACGAGGTGGATGATAAATTTGTGTTGATTGTGTGTTTTTGTCACTTTTTAAATTATATGAATGACTGCAGGGAAACATAATTTTGTTCAGACCGAAAGGTCTGAATGACAATAAACGAATCTAATCTAATCTAAAAAAAAAGGTCAAGGGGAGAACGTACAAACTCCATACAGACAGCACCAGTAGTAAGGATCGAACCCGGTTCTCTGGCGCTGTAAGGCAGCAACTGTACCGCTGCGCCACCGTGCCCAGAATGTTTGTGAGCGCAATACCAGCGCTTCAATTTCTTTGGCAGTATTACCTATCATTGCATATCCAGTACTCTGGGTTTGTCAATGAGGCATTCATTATTAAAGAGCAGAAGTAAAGTAATGCATTCAAAATGAAATGATCAAAATAAGCTTTTCTTTTAGTAAATTATGTGTGCAACATTGATTTTGGAAGTTCAAAAACAGCAGGACAAAAGATCTGTTATTGTTGATGATCATATTTGACAATGTGCTGATCCATACGCAAATTGCTTTCCAATTATCTTTTCTGAAATGCTCAGACCATTGAATGTGCTGCCAAGCTTCATTTAGAAACAATGGCAAGTTTTAAAAAAATGCATATTTCTTTGTAAAATATCTTCATTCCTCAGAATTTAATGTTCAAAATAATTTGCTGAACAACTGATTAAATGGACCATGCGGCAATAACTTCAGATTTCTATAAATAAAATTGTTTACCCAAAATCCCATGAACAACGCATTTTAAATATAATGTGCTCTTTTCAGTTGATGCGAGTAAAAATGAAGTTAATTTTATTCCGAGAGGAATAATAAAATGCACAAATTATGATTATATCCATTTAATTCTAAAATAGTTTTATACAGCATAGCATTCATCTGCCTACGGAGAAGTGGCATTACTGAGAGCTATGCCCCTATACTAGGGATCAGTGTGTGTGAACATAGAACAACACAGCACCGGAACAGGCCATTCGGTTCACAATGTTTGTGACAAACATGATGTTAAGTTAAACTGATCTCATGTGCCTGAACATGGTCCATATCCCTCCATTCTCTAGCTTTCATTGTACATAAAAGTTTCTTAAACACCACTATTATATCTGCCTGCTCCACCACCACCCCAGGCAGTGTTCCAGGCATCCACCATGCTCCATGTAAAATACTTTCCCCACCCATCTCCATTTCCTCCTTTCCCCCTCTTATCTTATAGCGATACCCTCTAGTGTTGGACATTTCCACCCTGGGAAAAAGGTTTGGACTGTCTACCCTATCTGTGCCTCTCATAATTTTATACACTTCTATCAAGTCTCCCTTCAACTTCTGACATTCCAGAAAAGACCAATCCAAGTCTATCCAAACTCCCTATAGCTGAAGCCATCCTAATCCAGGCACTATTCTGGTAAACTTCCTCTAGACCCTGCTCTAAAGCCTCCACAACTTTCCTGTAATGGGGTGACCAGAACTGTACGCAATACTTCAAATGCAGTCTAACCAAAGTCCAAAGTCTTAACCAAAGATTGCAAATGAACCATCATTGTGTCAAGTACCAGATAAAGGTAATAATGTTTCGTGCAAGATAAAGTCTAGTAAAGTCTGATTAAAGATAGTCCAAGGATTCCCAGTGAGGGAGATGGTAGCTTAGGACCACTCTGTAGTTGTTGATGGGATAGTTCAGTTACCTGATGGAAGACACCTGGGAAGAAACTGTCCCTGAATCTGGAGGTGCGTGTTTTCACACTTCTGTACCTCTTGCCTGATGGGAGAGGGGAGAAGAGGGAGTGACTGGGGTAAGACTGTCTGTTTGTTTTTTCATATTTTATTTTATTTTTAGTGTGTTAAAAGTTTGGGTAAATGTTCTCCGGTTTGTTTTATGTTGGGGGAGGGGAGGGGGAGGGAGAACCTTTTTTTTCAGTTTCTTACCTTGCCGGAGATGCGATTAATTTTCGGATCACATTCTCCGGTCGCTCTGTGGCCTACCATCGATGGAACTGGAGGCCTCCTCAGACTGACCTTGGGTGTGGACTTACATCGGAGTTGACCCCTTGCCTGGGATCACTCCAACCGCTGCCTTTACTTTTTTTTTTTTTTTTTTTTTAAATTTTATTTTTATTAGAAGTACGGTAAATTACAATACTACACAACACATATATCTTAATACATTTTTTGTACCGCTTCATTTTTTTTTGAGCTTTAAGAAAAAGATAGAAGTAAGGAAAGTAAAGAAAGTGCGCAAGAGTCGTGAAGTGCAAGAGTGTTGGGAAAAGAAAGCCCCTTAGAAAAGAAGTTAGAGAAGGAAGTAAAGTGAGAAAATAGACCCTAGAAAAGAAAGAAAAAGAAAATAGGAACAATCGCTCTATTATAACATTAAACTCCGCAGAAAGGGGACTACCAACCAAGTCTGTTTTTGTTGTTTTACCTCCCGTTACCAGGTCCTGATACCATTTATTTATTTATTTATTTATTTAGCCTGCGGACTTTACATTGGGAGCTCGCAGCCTCGGGAGAGGCCTAGTCGGGAGCTCCAACATCGTGGAAGATTCAACCAGCCTCGACGCGGGGTTCGATAGTCCGGCGCGGGGGAGCTGACATCGCCCCAACGCAGGAGCTGATCACCTCGACGCAGAGGACCCAAACGCAGTGGGCTACGGGAGTCAAGATCATCCCATCAACGGAGGGCGCAAGGCCCCCGGCCATGGGAGAGCAAAGGGAAGAGATTGCGCCTTCCATCACAGTGAGGAATGTGGAGGAGTCACTGTGATGGATGTTTTTGTTAAAATGTGTTTTGTGTGTCCTGTTGCTTTTTATTTGTATGGCCGACTTGACAAATGAAATTCCTCGTATGTTGCATAACATACTTGGCTAATAAAGTATTATTATGATTGTTATTGTGATTGTGATTATGCTGCTGGCCTTGACAAGATAGCTTATCTTATAAATGGAGTCAATGGAAGGGAGGTATGTTTGTGTGATGGTCTGGGCTGCGTCCACAATTCTCTGCAATTGCTTGCATTCTTGGACGGAGCTGTTCCCAAACCAAGCTGTGATGCATCCCAATAAAATAGGCTAATGCAACAGGCTTGCTTTGAAACCAAACAATGAAATGCCTCAGTCTCTTTCTCCTCCTCCAACCTAAATTGTCACTTTCACCATCATCTTCTTAACATGAAGAATGAAATGACAATTTTTAATTTAGAAATATTGGACAGCTTCCTCTTCACAAATTTATATATGGAACATGATACATGAGCTTCATTATCTAAAAGATGCTACACTTGTGCTGAGTTGAGTTTATTATTGAGATTAATAAGTGACCATAATATCCAAATATTCTTAATTACCCAGGCTGGAATAAACAAGGATTAGCTAAACAGTATGATTCGCACCTTGCTTCATGAGTTGGTTCATCAATAAATTAATATGTTCAAAGCTCTCTCCTTGTATAATATGAAGGATCTGGTAAATGGATCTCATTGAATTTCTGATGGAAAATTCCTTTTCTATGGTGCCTTTTTGTTCATCAAAAGAACTCATTTGAATTGGTATTCTTTGAAATGTGATTGAAATATAGCGTGATTATTGCTTGGATACCAATTAACTATCCGTTCAGAACCAGATGGACTGTTTTAAGCTGAGAGGTTTTAAAAGCTTTGACATTTTGTTTAGAAAAAAAAAATCAATTTTCATCATTTTAATGTTCACTTCAAGCACAATATGCCGAAACAAAGAACTGCAGATGCTGGTTTATACCAAAGATAGACACAAAATGCTGGAGTACCTCAACGGTTCAGGTAATATCTCTGGATGGAAAGGATAGGTGACGTTTCTGGTCAGGACCGTTTTTCAGACTGAAAGGAGGATGTGGAGGTGACAAAAGAACAGGACCATTCAAGGAAAGCCACAATTGACCTCAGACAGGGAAGTGCCCTGGTTTCTCAAATGAGATACAAGGTGGTGAACTGTGCAACTAGTGAAACATCAAGGGTGGAGAAAGGGGAAAAGGGGGGAGGGGAGGGAAGATGTTCATAGAAGCTGCTTAAAATTGGAGAATTGAACCTTCATACCACTGTGTTGTCAGCTACCCAAGCAAAATATCTGATGCTGTTCCTCCAATGTGTGTGTGACCTCACTGTGGCAATGGAGGAGGCCCAGGACAGAAAACTCAGTGTGGGAATGGGTAGGAGATTTTAAATGTTTTCATGGAGGCCTCAGCAGACCGAGCATAAGCGTTCAGTGAAAAGGCTACAGAGTCTACGTTTGTCTTTGCTGATGTACAGGAACCCACATCAAGATGCAGTAGATTAAATTAGAGGAGCACAATATGCCGGTCAATATATTTTGTCATCCTTATCAGTATGTGGGAAATAATGGCCACTGAGTCGAGAGTCAAGAGAGTTTTATTGTCATGTGTCCCAGATGGACAATGAAATTCTTACTTGCTGCAGCACAACAGAATATGTAAACATAATACAGAATGGGAGATAAAAGTTCAGTGTGTCTACTAAAAGTTCACTATAGCATCTAAGTAGGGCACCTTTGTTCTATGTATTAATCAACAGTCATAACATTTTAGAAAACCACATGAAAAAAACATTGTTACATATCTTTATTCACTGTACATCGCAGTAATTGCCCAGTGATTATTTGGTGGTGCAGTGGTAGAGTTGCTGCCTGACTGCGCCAGAGATTCGGGTTCGATCCTGACTATGGGTGCTTGTCTGTACGTAGTTTGTACGTTCTACCCATGACCTGCGTGGGTTTTCTCCGAGATCTTCAGTTTCCTCCCACACACCAAAGACGTACAGGTTTGTAGGTTAATTGACTTGGTGTAATTGTAAAATTGTCACTAGTGTGTTTAGGGTAATGTTTGTGAACAGGGATCGCAGGTTGGTGCGGACTCGATGGGCTGAAAGGTCTGTTTACGCAAGGAATCTCTAAACTAAACTAAACTAAACTAAATAATATTCAGCTATTTAAGCATTGTAGCACCTTACAATTTCAATATTACTACAGTGGCTACATTTCAAAAGTCCTGCAGCATTTTCTCCTTTTCTTTTTGTTCCTCTTAAATATACGATGATCTCTCTGGTGTACGCATTGAATGGTAAAATAAATGATCAAGTTGCTGTGATATTTCTCAGTGCTCAATGCTGTAAGAATTGCGTTCAATAATGAACACCTGAATGCCTGCATATAAACGTATTTCTTCTATTGAACCATAACCCCGAAGAGATAATGCAGGTTATTTCTGAGCTGTCAAATGCCAATAAATCCAATTATCATCAACCATCCCCCTCCCATAACCAGTGTTTTAATGAGTATTTTCAAACACCATTGTTAGACACTGGAAGCAACGTAGAGGAACAATTGGGCTCTTGGGGCTCCTAATGGGAAAACTTGTACAACCACATTAAACTTTAGATGAAACTGTGGAGAAATGACGTTTGAGCTGTAGCCAGGTAGAAACGTCCTTTTAAAATTTAGAAGGAGAGTGCGGAAATAGGCCCTTCGGCCCGCTGAGCCTGCACCGACCAGCAATCCCCGCACATTAACACTACCCTACACTAAGGACAAATTTTGCATTTATACCAAGCTAATTAATGTACAAACGTGTACGTCTATGGAGTGTTGGAGGGATCCGAAGTTCTGGGAGAAAACCCACTCAGGTCATGGCGAGAACGTACAAACTCCATACAGAGAGCCAGGATTGAACCTGGGTTTCTGGTGCTGTAAGTGCTGTAAGGCAGCAAATATAGACTACAGGAAAGTAGACTATTATCTGAATGGTGGCCGATTAGGAAAGGGGGAGATGCAACGAGACCTGGGTGTCATGGTACACCAGTCATTAAAAGTAGGCATGCAGGTGCAGCAGGCAGTGAAGAAGGCGAATGGTATGTTAGCATTCATAGCAAAACGATTTGATTATATGAGCAGGGAGGTTCTACTGCAGTTGTACAGGGTCTTGGTGAGACCACACCTGGAGTATTACATACAGTTTTGGTCTCCTAATCTGAGGAAAGACATTCTTGCCATAGAGGAAGTACAGAGAAGGTTCACCAGACTGATTCCTGGTAATGTCAGGACTTTCATATGAAGAAAGACTGGATAGACTCGGTTTGTACTCGCTAGAATTTAGAAGATTGAGGGGGAATCTTATAGAAACTTACAAAATTCTTAAGGGGTTGGACAGGCTAGATGCAGGAAGATTGTTCCCAATGTTGGAGAAGTCCAGAACACGGGGTCACAGTTTAAGGATAAGGGGGAAATCTTTTAGGACCGAGATGAGGAAAACATTTTTCACACAGAGAGTGGTGAATCTCTGGAATTCTCTGCCACAGAAGTTAGTTGAGGCCAGTTCATTGGCTATATTTAAGAGGGAGTTAGATGTGGAACTTGTGGCTAAAGGGAGAGAAGGCAGGTACAGGATACTGAGTTGGATGATCAGCCATGATCATATTGAATGGCGGTGCAGGCTCGAAGGGCCGAATGGCCTACTCCTGCACCTATTTTCCATGTTTTTTTGTTTCTATATACCGCTGTTCCACTGTGCAGCCCATTGACCTTTGGAACCTTTTTCTTAGGCATTCAGAACAAACCCCAACAGTATATTTAAAGCCAGTTTCTTTAAAATAAACAAGCTTATAGAATGTCAGAGTTTGTGGAATGACTGTGTGAGAATTTAGTAAGCAAACTGCCTTTACAACTCCAGAGCCAATCCTATCTCCTTATTTAGAACTATTTCAAATACCCTTGTATCTTCTCTGGCTGCAGATGAGGTCCCAGAGGACTGGAGAGTAGCTAATGTTATTCCTTTATTTAAGAAGGGAAGTAGAGAAAATCCATGAAATTATAGACTGGTGAACCTCGCTTCATTAGAAGGGAAACTATTGGACTCTGTTCCTGCTGCGACTGGGGAAAGAGGGTGCAAGAGCGGAGATGCGTGATACCGAGGTGATCCATGTGAGGGCCTCATCTTTAGTTTAGTTTAGTTTAGAGATACAGAGTGGAAACAGGCCCTCCGGCCCACCCACCGAGTTCGCACCGACCAATGACCTCCACACATTAACACCACTCTACACACACTAGGGACATTTTTTTAATATTTACACCAAGCCAATTAAACTACAAACCTGTACGTCTTTGGAGTGTGGGAGGAAACGGAAGATCTCAGCGAAAACCCACACAGATCATGGGGATAACATACAAACTCCGTGTGGTTTTATGTTGGTTTTTATGGTGGTTTCACCCTGCTTGAAATAATATGAAACTGCATTTGAATGTGGTGGCCTTGCACCCTGCATGAAATGGTATGAAACTGCATTTGCATGCTGTGTTGTTGCACCCTGCATGAAATGGTATGAATCTGCATTTGAATTTGGTTGCCTTGCACCCTGCTTGAAGAGGTAGGAAACTGCACTTGAATTTTGTTGCCTTGCACCCGGCTCGAAGAGGTAAGAAACTGCACTTGAATTTGGTGGCCTTGCACCCTGCTTGAAATGGTAGGAAAATGGATTTGAATTTGGTGGCCTTGCACTCTGCTTGAAATGGAATTTCAAGGCATAGCCGTGAGTCAACTGCCAGTCCACCAGCCGTGAGTGAGCTGCCAGCACATCAGGCGTGAGAGACTGAGCTGCCACCCCAAGAATCCATTTGGCCCACAATGTCCATACTGGCCCTCTGGAGACCAGTAGTCCCAACGGGTCCCACTTGGTCTAGTATCAGATATATCTCTGATGATCAGGGCAGGCATCAGGCTGCATGTTGACAGGTGTAGTCCGTGATTGGACAGCATTTCTCTGGGCTTTGGCTGAACCTTTAAATTACACCTAGGATCAGGAACTGATGAATTTAGTTTCTGACTTCCAATACATTTGACTTGGCATTTCCACAGCCATCACACTCCATTCAAAGAAAAACGTACCCAATTAGATGTACATCACGCTAACGTTTGACATGCTGTTCAACACTGTGTTCCACACCACCAACATTGCATATTTCTATGTTCTCTGTTGAAATTCTTAAGTACTCTTTTGATATATTGATATTTAGTTTAGTTTTAGTTCAGAGATACAGCATGGAAACAGGCCCTTCAGCCTACCGAGTCCACACCGATCAGCAATCCCGCACACTAACACTAGTCCTACACACACCAGGGACAATTTACATTTATACCAAGCCAATTAACCTACACACCTGTACATCTTTGGAGTGTGGGAGGACAACGAAGATCTGAGAGAAAACCCACACGGTCACGGGGAGAATGTACAAACTCTATACAGACATTACAGACAGGCGTTTATTTAAATGCCTGTCATTTTCACCTCATTATTCTCCACAAACAAAATAATGGTCCTAATATGTTTGAAGAAATCTGTTTCTGATTCCTGGACTGTTTCGCTTCAATAAACATTTGTTTTAATAATAGTGCAGTAAGATTTTACTCCAAAAAGACCAACACTAATGAATCCTCATGAAACTGTATGAGAAGTCCCAGTGTAGTTGTATAACTATAATTGGACTATGTTGGAAGGTCAAGGGAGGTACAGCTGCCTGTTGCAGAGTAATGCTTAGATTTGAATAAAAGAATAACAGCAAGATGCCAAAGGGGTTTGTAGCAACCTTACCACCTGGTTCACCGTGGATATCAATAATGAGGAAAAGTGAAGCATTTTTCATTGTGCCTGACTAGTCGCTCATGAGGGAAGCCAATTAATATCCAACCAGAGAGAATCCAGGAGCTTCAACAAACAGAGATCTTTACATTGAACTAAATGTACTGGCCATAGGTAAAATAGCACCACATGCATGTTGTGTAACTTTGCAGCAAATAATCCAGTGAACAACATGGTTCTAATAACTTCCAGGCTGTTTCAGTAGAATATTCTTCTACATGTTAACATGCAACACAATGGTGAGAAATATTAGCCAGATGTGGATGCATACATTACTTTAGATTTAACACTTTAGGGGTACAGCGTGGATATATGCCATTCGGCCCACCGAGTCCACACTGACACCAATGACACTAGCACAATACTACACACTAGGGACAGTTTATAATTTACATGTCAATTAGCCAATAAATCTGCACATCTTTTGAATGTGGGAGGAAACCGGAGCACCCGGAGAAAACCCACGCAAGTCACAGGGAGAACGTACAGACTCCATTCAGACAGCACCCAAGGTCAGGATCGAACCCAGGTCTCTGGGGCTGTAAGGCAGCAACTCTACCACTGCGTTACAGTGCCACCCATAGGTCTCACCTTGCTAACAACAGTTTGCCGGTGTCTCCATATCAATGTTCCACATGATATTAACTGAAGGAGCCTCTGGTGTGAACCATCTTCTCATGGCTAGGTTTTTGCTGCTTCACCAGATACTTTCCTTAAAATCCTATACAGTTTCAAGTGAATTCCAGATGACGTGAAAATCACAAGTGTACACCCACGCAACCAAGTATACAAATTGTTTTAACAATAGTTCCAGTTTAGCAGTGTTTGAGGTTTACCAGGATGGCATGTACTATATTGTTCTGAAAAGATTGAATAGATTAATCCATGTTATTAAAATAATGGGCATTTAGAACACAGAGCATGTGTAGAATATAGAACAGTACAGCACAGGAGCAGACACATCGGCCCACAATGACCAACTAGAAAAACCTTCTTCACCCAGACAGTTGTGAATCTGTGGAACTCTCTGCCACAGAAGGCAGTGGAGGCCAATTCACTAGATGTTTTCAAGAGAGAGTTGGATTTAGTTGTTAGGGCTAACAGAATCGAGGGATATGGGGATAAAGCAGGAACGGGGTACTGATTCTGGATAATCAGCCATGATCATATTGAATGGCGGTGCTGGTTTGAAGGTTCGAATGGCCTACTCCTGCACCTATTTTCTATTTTTTTATGTTTCTACCGACCATACCAAGTTAGACAAATCGCCTCTGCCTGCACGTGATCCATATACTTTCATTCCCTGCATATCCATATGTGTATGTAAAAGCTTCTTAAATGCCACTATCATATCTGCCTCTAGCATCACCACTTGTGGCACGTTCTAGGCACCCATCCCTCTGTGCAAACAACTTGCCTCACACTTCCCCTTTAAACTCAGCTCCTCTCACCTTAAAGTCAAGTCAAGTCAAGTCAATTTTATTTCTATAGCACATTTAAAAACAACTCTCGTTGACCAAAGTGCTTTACATTAGTGCAGGTACTAACGTGCTACATACAGTGGAACATAGATCTAACAATACATACATAAATACATACATACAGCGCTCCCTCAGAGGACATCAAGAAACGCGTGTGAGTTCTGATTGGAAGAGGGATGCTGTTCCATAGTCTAGGTGCTGCAACCGCAAAAGTGCGGTCGCCCGTGAGCTTATGCCTGGACCGCGGGATGGTCAGTAGCCCGAAGTCGGCCGACCTGAGGCACCTGGATGTGGAATGGTGGGTTAGCAGATTTAGGATATAGGTGGGGGCAAGTCCGTTAAGGGCTTTGTATACATAAAAGAGGAGCTTGAAATTGATTCTGAACCACACTGGGCGCCATTGGAGAGAGGCCAGAATCGGGGTGATGTGGTCTCTTTTTCGGGTGTCCATCAGAAGTCTCGCTGCGGCCTTTTGGACCAATTGCAGGTGGGACAGGGATGATTGGCTGATGCCAGTGTAAAGGGAGCTGCAGTATTCGAGGCGGGAGGAGATAAATGTGTGGATGATCTTTTCAAAGTCGTCAAATTGGAGGAATGGTTTTATTTTAGCTATCGTGCGAAGCTGGAAGAAGCTAGCTTTTACCACAGCATTGACTTGCTTGTCAAACTTCAATGCAGTCAAATATCATGCCAAGGTTCTTGACGTGAGGTTTGAGTAAGGGGGTAAGGCTTCCAAAACTGCCTGCTACCATTTTAAAGCTATGACCACTGGCCTTTGACATATCCACCCTGGGAAAAAAGGTTCTGACTGTCTACCCTATCTTTCACTAATAATTTTAAAACTTCTATCAGGTCTCTCCTCAGCCTCCAGCACTCCAGAGAAAGCAATGCAAGTTTGTTCAATCTTAATGACAAATTTCTCACTTTCTCACTTTCATGTTTGGCTATTGACTGACCTGGTCATGATCATTCCGTATGTCAATGAAGAAAGCCGTCAAATTTTGAGTTTGAGGTTTGATGGCAATTTAAAAGTTGGCAACTTCAAGCTAAGGCCCAGCAGCTGATACAATAGACAAACTCTCTGACTGAATATTCATAAAAGTACCTCACATCTTGAAGGAAACCTGGTTGAGTTTCCTGCAGACATAAATATTCCATCAGTTGTAGCATAATACTGTCACTGGCTGAGAATAGACTCTTGACAATCAATGAAACTGATAGACCAATATGAATTTATCAAATGGTAGCGTCAGTATAGATGCTGTAATATCTTAGATGGTGTAATGTATTTTTGCTTCATAAACAGAGTGACTTCATTAGTCAAACAGTGTGGAAACAGGCCTTTTGGCCCAACTTACCCACCACACCAACCAAAATGTTCCATCTACACTAATCCCACCTGCCTGCATTTGGCCCACATCCCACTAGATCTGTCCTATCCATGTACCTGTCAAAGTGATTCTTAAACATTATGATTATCCCTACCTCAACTACCTGCTCTGGCAGCTTGTTCCATATACCCACCACCCTTTGTGTGAAAAAAGTTACCCTTCAGATTTGTATAAAATCCTTCTGCCTTCACCTTAAACCTATGTCCTCTGGTTCTTGACTCTGTTACTCTAGGCAAGAGACTCTGTGCATCTACCCAATCTATTCCTCTCATGATGTTGTACACGGCTTGATGTCACTCACCTCTTCTCCAGGTAGGCTTAACTATTAATGAGTGGATGCACTCCACTTCTGTCTCTTTCCTCCCCTCCATCCACATAAATGTGTACAGGAGCAACGTGGGAGGAAGTGAGAGGATTCACGTGTTGTGCATGGATTTCATAAATTCATTATTGATGATTTTTGTGACATTGAGGCTGAACGATTTATGCCACCAGGTGGTAACCAACACGTGAAGTAGTAAAGGTCAGCTTGGGATTTAGGTGATTCATTAGGATTGATCACCATTCCTGTTCAGAGGAACTATAGTGTCAGCTGGGAGGTGCATGCCAGAGGTCCCAGACTTTCCTAGAATCATCAAGTTCTTGAAGCAACTTGCACATCCCTAATCGAACCTCATCAATAAAACACCATGAACCTCTTCATACACTAATCCTCCTTTAATAGTGGAACACTAGGTAAGTATGTTACAAAACTTACCTTCAGCGGCGCTGCAGTTCTGCCACTGGCCGTGTGTCTGATTTTGGCGCCTTTGAGGGGTGGGGGGCGGGGTTAAAATGTGGTTTTCTCCTACCTGTCCTGGATTATATTTTCTCGGCATGCAAGCTTTTGCTGAAGAATTGTTCCGACGGCCGTTCTGTGAATTTTTATCTTTTAATCGCCCGACAAGTTCAGCGCTGGAGTAATTTAAAAATCAGTTTCTAACGCCGTCAACGCCAACAACGGGGACGGATTTCATGTATGGGACAGGTAAAGGAAAACCGTTTATTTTATGTATAAAAGTGGTCCTTAAGATGCCTTTAATTCACATTTTACGTTGCGAAATGGTGATTTTTTTCCCCATACGAACCGTCAGTATTTTTCCAGCTGATATGGGGTTTAAATTCACCGCATCCGCAATGTTCCAAATGATCGTGTTCCAGAAAATCCCATTCGCAAGATGATTTAAATGGCCATTAATTTACGGGAATTAAACACAAAATTCCTTCCATTTGGCCTATAAATCCATGACAATGAGATTTAAAAATCATGTTATATTGTGAATTCTTGTGCGTATGTTATTTGGATAAAGGATAAAGGCTTAAAAATGTTAATATTTTCTTAAGAAATGGATAGATGTTTTGTTTTAGTAATTGAATTATGTAATTAGCTACAATTGGGTATCTAACTAATTATATGCTTTAATTTCAGGTCATCCAAGTAAGATTGTTTCTTATTTGTTTCAGAATGCTTCTATCTACAATAACTGAACATTTATTTCAGTTCTCTTAATTTTTAAGAAAGTTGGGCTTTGACTGTCCTTGATCTCAGCTTTTGTGTTAAGTCAATGGAAAAGCAATAGGGAACAAGATGTTAATTTCAGAGTATGAAAATGGCCATAACTTTTTTTAATACTGAAGATATGTGGTGGAGGTAGGTTTGATTTTATAATTTAAAAATAAATTGGATAGTTATATGGATGGGAAAGGAATGGAGGGTTATGGTCTGAGCGCAGGTAGATGGGACTAGGGGAGAATAAGTGTTCGGCACGGACTAGAAGGGCCAAGATGGCCTGTTTCCATGCTTTAATTGTGATATGGTTATATGGTTATATGGTATGAAAGTGAATTAGGTGTCAAATTAAACTTTATCTGATGGGATAAATTGCAGACTTCATTTTTAAAATCTCAAAATTTTGTAACATTGCTACACTAAGGACCTTCTATAGACACAAAATGCTGGAGTAACTCAGCGGGACAGGCTGCCTATGATCCTTCTCTTGCACTAATCCTCCCTTAATAGTGCAAGCACTATGGAACACATCTTGCACTAATTCTACTTTCGCAGTGGAGCACTATGGAGCTCTTGCATTAATCCTACTTTAGTATTGGAACACTCTGGATCTTCTCTTTATGTTTTATGTGTGGTCTGAGTCTATGTGTGTGTGTGTGATTCTGGGTGACTGAGGAGACCATACAGGCCACATCCCGGCGACCATGTGGCGACAGCCTAGTCGACTGTATTCGCCTAAAAAATCACCTAAGTGGGACAGGGGCTTAAGTTATCAGACTAAATTGGTGCAAAAAAAAGTGCTGGAGGAACTCAGCAGGTCAGGCAGCATCTATGGAGGAAATGGACAGGTGACGTTTTTGGTCGGGACCCTCCTTCAGACTCGACTATAAATTTTGTCTGTCCATTCCTGGCACAGATGCTGCCTAGCCCTTTGATTTAATCCGTATTGCTCAAGATTCCAGCATTGATAATTCCCTGTTTCTCTGAGACTGAATTGGTCACCCCATCCTTATGGGCCTGTCCCACTTTGGTGATTTTTCAGTGGACTGGCGACAACTCACACACACACACACACACACACACACACACACACACACACACACACACACACACACACACACACACACACACACACACACGCACACACACGCACACACGCACACACACACATCGCAAAGGCGCGGGCCAGGGCAAGCGGGGGGGAGCGCTGTCTGAAATTCACACGGTGCAAAGCCAAGGTGATACAGATACACAACACGATGAACAGGAAGGTTAAGATGGCTAGCACAGTGTACGATAAGTCCTTTAAGAGAGGGGAGAAAGGGGAAGGCACTTTTAAGAAGCTGGACAACTTTTAATAAGCCAGAGATACACAGCTGTGAAGTTTGGCGGACATTTAACATTACTGGTCGGTTATCCTTGGTTCTTAAAACTCATGCTTGTGTTTTTTTCCCCCAATGACCCAAGGAAAATGCCCAGTCAGCAAAGGCGATTAACTAAACCTACCTACGACCACCTCGACTGCCCATAACTACATGGCCACCCCACTACAGCTGCACTAACGATTACATGATTATCGATTTTCTCCAGTGCGACTAATTCTTGGTCATAGAAAATTTTCAACATGTTGAAAAATTTGCTGCAACCGTACTGAGCCAACGACTATTTCCCAGAATGCGGGAACTCCTCGTGACCATGAAGGAGACTCACCAGAGACCACCAGCGAACATGTGGCGACCATGTGGCGATCTTGTGGCGATCGCAGTCTCCTGCACTCACCTAAAAAGTTGCCTAAGTGGGACAGGCCCATTAAAATCGGGTGAGAAAATAAATAAAACGTGGAATCTGGAAGAACACTGAAGTGAATGTGTGTGGCAAGCTAAATTTTCTTTAGTTTAGAGATAAAGCACGGAAATAGGACCTTTGACGAGCTGACCAACAATCCCCGCACATTAACCCTGATCCCACACACACTGTGGACACTTATACCAAGCCAATTAACCTACAAACATGTACGTCTTTGGAGTGTGGGAGGAAACGGAAGGTCTAGGAGAAAACCCACGCACAACATACAAACTCCACACAGACAGCACCCGTAGTCGGGATCAAACCCGGGTCGCTGGTGCTGTAAGGCAGCAACTCTATTGCTGTGCCACCGTGCCATCACATATACTGGTGACTCTGAAGGAAATGTAATACAATAAAGAGGAGGGGTAGTGCTGCTGAAATAGAGCAGAGAGTGCAAGGGATGAAAACCAATTAAAGACGGAGGAATAATGTACAGTGACTGTGGCCATAGAGGATGTTGGTGGCTTACATCACAATAGCCTTCATACCAATGGTAGGGGAGAAACCATGCTGAAAGGATCCCTGTACAGGAGAGATGGAGTAGGGAGTGAGCTTCAATACAGGAGACTTGCTGACATGGTTCTCATTGTTTCAAAAGAACATGGATATAGACAGTGGGTTTTTTTTGGCAGACAAAAAGATGCCAGCTGGCATATTGTTCCTTGCATAGTTTAATTTAGAGATACAGCACATTGACAGGCCCTTCAGCACACCGAGTCCATGCCGGCCAGCGATTCCCGCACACTAACATCATCATATACACACACTGGGAACAATTTACAATTATAACAAGCCAATCAACCTTCGAACCTGTACGCCTTTGGAGTGTGAGAGGAAATTGGAGCACTTGGAGAAAAGCCACGCAGGTCACGGGGAGAACATGCAAACTCCGTACAGACAGCACCTGTGGTCAGGATCGAACCCTGGTCTCTGGCGCTTTGAGGCTGCACAAACGTGCCTTGTTATTGGTGTCTGTGGCAGATCGTTGTCCTATGAACAGCTTAAGCTGTTTACAGCCTGACCGCATAGTTTAATTAATACATTTTATTTTTTAAACATTAGTAATCTTTTTGCAATATTAATAATTGTAAAAAATAAAAAATATATGTTTTAATATTTTAGCGGTATGTGATAAAATAAAAGCATTGGATATTAGAAAGGGCAAGACGTGATCCTGTCCCAGTTGTAACAATTACCATTCGAAAGGCAGTCATCTTTCATTCCAGAAAAAAACAGATCTAGCAAGACTTGTTTTTCTAATGAAGTAAGCATAGAAATTAGTCATAGTCATGCAGCGTGGATACAGGCCATTCAGCCCAACCTGCCCACACCAACCAATATGCCCAACCTACACCATGCCATTTGGCTCATATCCCCACAAACCTGTTCTGTCTATGTACCTGTCTCATTGTTTATTGGAATAAGGGCACAGACTGTCTTCATTTCTGTGGTGAACTGTATTGAGCATTGATTCCCTACTAGATTGTATTTGCCCTCCCATAGTATTCTGTTTCATTTACAGTCTGCAATGGAAGTTTCCTTCAGATTGAGGATCCTTGCGATTTGAAGGGTGTTTACTATTAGTGTTTGACGGCACCGGGCCTGTCCTCACTGGAGTTTAGAAGAATGAGGAGGGAACCTCATTGAGATGCACTGAAGAGTTAAATGATTGGATACAGTGCACGTGGAGAGGATGGCTCTTTCTCCTTCTCCTCTCTCCCTCTCTCCCCCCCCCTCTCTCTCCCCCTCTCTCTCTCTCTCTCTCTTCTCTCTCCCCTCTCTCTCTCCCCCTCTCTCTCTCTCTCCCTCTCTCTCTCTCCCCCCCTCTCTCTCTCTCTCTCTATCTCCCTCTCTCTCTTTCTCGTTTCAATATGTGTGTGTGTGTACGTGTGAGTACGTGTGTGTGTGTTTATGTGTGTGTGTGTATATGTGTATGTGTGTACTGTGTGTGTGTGTGTATGTGTCCTCTGTTTAGATCTCTATCTCTCTCTCTCTCTCTCTCTCTCTCTCTCTCTCTCTCTCTCTCTCTCTCTCTCTCTCTCTCTCTCTCTCTCTCTCTCTCTCCCTCTCCCTCTCTCTCTCTCTCTCTCTCTCTCTCTCTCTCTCCTCTCTCTCTCTCCTCTCTCTCTCTCTATCTCTCCCTCTCCCTCTCTCTCTCTCCCTCTCCCTCTCCCTCTCTCCCTCTCCCTCTCCCTCTCCCCCTCTCCCTCTCTCCCTCTCTAGCTCCATTTGCCCATGTTTGCCGCTTATCCCTGAAGCCTTTCTCTCCATGTATTTATCCAAATGTCTTTTAAATGTTGTTATTGTACCTGCCTCCACCACTTCCTCTGGCAGCTCATTCCACACACACACCCTCTGCATATAAATGTTGCCCATCAGGTTCCTATTAAACCTTTCCCCTCACAAACAATCAAATTCATTTATAACATCATACCACATTGCATTAATTGAGGCTGAATATTGTTTTTTTTCTGAACTCAATCAGAAAAATTGATTGCGAATTAGGCCATTCGGCCCATCGAGTCTAAACCCACATTCAATCATCCTCTCTCCCTCTCTCCCTCTTAGATCATGGCTGATCTAATCCCATTTTCCTGCATTTTCTACATAACCCTTGACAACCATTTTATTCAAGAATTTGTCTATCTGTGATTTAAAACTATCCATAGACAACCTCCACAGCCCTTTGTGGCAATGAGTTCCAACAGATGAACCACCCTCTGCCTAAAGAAGTTCCTCCTCACCTCCTTTCTAAAAGAGCGCCCTTTAATTCTGAGGCTATGACCTCTGGTCCTAGACTCTCCCACCAGTGGAAACATCCTCTCCACATTCACTCTATCTATGCCTGTGTTGAGATACAATACACTTACAATCCAGTTTTACCTCTCTTTCTGTCCCACAATCTAGTGACAGGAACATTTATTGTTTGATCATTAAATGGCAGCTGAGAAAAAAGTGCTGGTGGAACGCAAGGGTCAGGCAGCATCGGTGGAGGGACAGGACAGACAATGTTTTGGGTTGGGAACCTTCTTCAGACCGATGGAGGGGGGAGAGAATTGAGAGGTGATGGTGTGGTAAAGTAGGTGGATACGGATGGTTGGCAGATGGGTGGAGTTAGTGACAAAGTCTCAAGGTGGAAAGGAGACTAAATGTGTCAGCTAAGGAAAGAAGAAGAGGAACGACAGGTAAAGGGATAAGGGTGGATGGGAGCAGAGGCATAAGGTCATACAGTCGTGTGTTGTAGGAGTAGAATTAGGCCATTTGGCCCATCAGGTCTACTCCACCATTCAATCATGGCTGATCTATCTCTCCCTCCTAATTCCATTCTCCTGCCTTCTGGCCCCTGTACTAATCAAGAATCTATCAATCTCTGTCTTAAAAATATCCACTGACTTGGCCTCCACATCCTTCTGTGGCAAAGAATTCCACAGATTCACCACCCTTTGACTAAAGAAATGTCTCCTCAACTCCTTCCTAAAAGAACGTCCTTTAATTCTGAGGCTATGACCTCCAGTGGTGATGAAATAGGGCAGATAAAGGGAGAATTGGGGAACTGGGCTTGATGTGGGTGATGGGTATACGGAGAAGGGGGGGAGGAGCAAGGTGACGTGGTAAAAAGATGGTGGGAGAAACGTGTGTTCACAGGGGTGGGTGGGAAGTGGAGGTAGGGGAGGGAAAAGAGCGGGTGGTAGTGGGGTTCTACTTTAAATTGGAGTAAACAATGTTCATACCATTGGCTATCCACGTGGAATATGAGATGGACACAAAATGCTGGAGTAACGGGTGAGGCAGCATCTCAGGAACGGGCGACGTTTCTGGTCGAGACCCTGCTTCAGACGAGGTGTTGTTCTTCCAGTTTGCTTGTGACTTCACTTTGGCATTGGAGGAGGCCAAGGACAGGATGTTTTGTATGGGAATGGGACGGGAAGTTAAAATGGATTGAAGTGGGAGGTCCAGCAGGTCTTGGTGGACCGAGTGCTAATGTTCAGCAAAGTGATGGCCTAGTCTATGTTTGGTCTCTCTGATGTTAACAAACGCGCACATTCTTTCCTTCTCTGACTTTCTTTTGTTTTCACCTCTATCCTTTGTAACTCAAGCAACCAACCTGCCATTGCCCCCTCCCCCCCCTCCCCCCCTCACTTGTATCTGCCTGTCACTTGCCCTGATCAACACAAAATGCTGGAGTAACTCAACGGGTCGGGCAGCAAGTCAGGGGAAAAGGAACAGGTGACATTTTGTGCTGAGGCCCATCTTCAGACAGAGATTCCCACATTTCCCACCACTTTGCTTTTACTGCACTCTACCCCCTCCTCCTTCAGTCTCAAGGAGAATCCCAGACCGAAACATCAATTGTGCATTCTCTCCGGGTGCTGCCCGACCCGCTGAGTTTCTCCAGCACTTTGTTTTTGCTCAGGATTCCAACATCTAGTGTCTCTTTTGCCACTGTCCCACTTAGATGATTTTTTAGGTGACTACAGGCGACTAGGCTGTTGCCACATGGTCACCAGGGTGTCGCCTGTATGGTCGTGAGTAGTCAGCTCAGTCGCCCAAAGAATTGTAGCGGTTTTCTCGTCGCCGCTGGATTTTGAAATGTTCAACACTTTTCTGCGACAGTTGGCTTGACGCCAATGAGCGTAGCTTGACTTCTCCTGACGTAGATCCTGTCGTAGGTTGTCGCCAGAATGATGTAGGTTTTCAAAGGTGCTGACTTCGGTGAATCCTATTGGCAACTACCTACATCTACCTACACCAACCGGCGACAGGTACCGGCGACTGAATTGTCTTGCCTTGTCACGGGTGGGCGTAGGGTGTCGTAGGCGGACGTTCTAACCGGTCGCCGGTTGTCGGTAGCTTGAATGTCGTCAACAAAATAGAGAGAGTACAGAGGAGATTTACTAGAATGTTGCCTGGGTTTCAACAAATAAGTTACAGAGATAGGTTGAATAAGTTAGGTCTTTATTCTCTGGAGCGCAGAAGGTTAAGGGGGGACTTGATAGAGGTCTTTAAAATGATGAGAGTGATAGACAGAGTTGATGTGGACAAGCTTTTCCCTTTGAGAATAGGAAAGATTCAAACAAGAGGACATGACTTCAAAATTAAGGGACAGAAGTTTAGGGGTAATATGAGGGGGAACTTCTTTACTCAGAGAGTGGTAGCGGTGTGGAATGAGCTTCCAGTGGAAGTGGTGGAGGCAGGTTCATTGGTATCATTTAAAAATAAATTGGATAGGCATATGGATGAGAAGGGAATGGAGGGTTATGGTATGAGTGCAGGCAGGTGGGACTAAGGGGAAAAAAAAGTTGTTCGGAACGGACTTGTAGGGCCGAGATGGCCTGTTTCCGTGCTGTAATTGTTATATGGTTATATGGTTATGGTTAATGTTTGTGTTTCCAAACAGCACCTTAACTTACTTCACTGACAGTATGAGCAAAATAAATGATGATGCTAGTTTTCCAGATAACTAGATTATATCTTATCAATAAATCAATGAATATGTTAGCCTGTTTACAAATCTCTGATGAATGTCAACAAATCCTCATTGCACAATTCCCTATTGTCTCATTCATGTTTAAAGGCTGAGTACTTTGTGTCCAAATAATGTATAATTATTTGTTTTGTATTTTATGATAGTCTGATATTATTATTATTTTTCATTCTCCTCTTTAGTATTTTCTTTAGGCCGACCTTTCAGTATTTCGGCTTTTTATGTCTTTTTTCTTCAGATTCCCATTTTCCTTTCTTTCTTATTTCACTCATCGATGCCGGGAATCATTTTTCAAAGGATCTTGGCATCGCAGACAAGACCAGCAATTGTTCTCTAACCCCAAATCCCCATGAATAATGGCTGGCTGAAGTAGTGCAGAGGAATGGTTACGGATTAGTCGGGAGCAGAGAGAGAGGGTGAGAAGGAGACGGAGAGAGAGAAAGGGAGAGGGGAGAGGAGAGGGAGGGAGAGCGAGGGAGAGAGAGAGAGAGAGGGAGTGAAGGGAGAGAATGGGAGAGAGAGAGAGAGAGAGAGAGAGGGGGGGAGTGGGAGAGAAGGAGAGCGAGAGAGATACAGCATGGAAACAGGCCCTTCAGCCCACAAAGATCGCTCCGATCAATGATCACCGAATGCTAGTTCTATCCCACACACTAGAGACAATTTACAGAAGCCAATTAATCTACAAACTTCTGCATCTTTGGAAGTAGTGCAATTGTTATTTTTTACAACAATCCAGTGTTCCTTGATCATTGCTCCTAGCCTTGTGTTTCTGAATTAAAATCTATGTTAAATTTCCTTACATGTTTTGTTTGTGATGATATAGATTTCTATACAAATGTGTAAGAAGGAACTGCAGATGCTGGTTTAAGCCGATGACAGGCACAAAAAGCTGGAGTAACTCAGCGGGACAGGCAGCATCTCTTGATAGATGGAATAGGTGACGTTTCAGGTCGAGACCCTTCTTCCGACTCAGATTCAAATGTATTGATCACACATAGACATTTTAAGGTTTC
Source organism: Leucoraja erinaceus (assembly GCF_028641065.1). Lineage (NCBI taxonomy): Eukaryota > Metazoa > Chordata > Chondrichthyes > Rajiformes > Rajidae > Leucoraja > Leucoraja erinaceus. Next base: position 2,725,489 of record NC_073402.1, on the reverse strand, counting down.
ATTTTTATCTTTTCTCATGATTTTCTTAGTTTATCCTTATTTTCTCATCCTACAATCTTTCCTAACCTTTGGTCCTGAACACTTTGCTCCAGTTTTATGAGATCTCTTTGTGTTCCTGATCATGTATCTCACACTGCCATGGTCACGGTTGCTCAGGTGTTCTCCTGTTGTTACACTAGACAATGTTCTGGTCCATTGCCCAGGTGAGATTCCCAGACTCACTTGTCTCCACCAGGTACCAGTACTTTGCGTATGATCGTGACTTGCTCAGATGCAAGTTACTGTTAAATTCATCTCCTATCAGGTAACGTGACCTCTTCCCCAAACTCACTGGACAATGGTTTGCGGGACTACTGGATGGAGGCGGCAGCAACAATGGGTCTTTACGCCCAGATGTAGTTGGGATTGTGAAATGCCACCAAATCTAGCAACACTTGCATACAGACTCAATGGGCTGTTTCTATGTATTCTGTGTGGCCATAACCTTCAGACAGATTAGCGTTGCTTGTCCTACTGATGGGAAGGAACTGAAGATGGATGTCGACCAAAAACATCACCTATTCCTTTTCTCCAGAGATGCTGTTTGACCCATTGCTGGAATAACTCAACGGATCAGACAGCATCCGATTAAAGATAGTCTGTGGGTCACCAATGAGATAGATGGTAGCTCAGGACCGCTCACTAGTTGGTGAGAGGATTGCTCAGTTGCCTGATAACAGCAGGGAAGGAACTGTCCCTGAATCTGGAGGATGTTTTTTCACACAGCAGTATCTCTAGCCTGATGGGAGAGGGGAAAAGATGGAGAAGGGTGAGACTTGTCCGTGATTATGCTGGTGGCTTTGCCGAGGTATGATGAGGTGTAGATGGAGTCAATGGAAGGGAAGTTAGTTTGTGTGATGGTCTGTGCTGCGTCCACAATTCTCTACCATTTCTTGTGGTCTTGGATGGAGCTGTTTGCTGTGGTTGGGCAGTGCAATGGCATAGTTAGTTGAGCTGCTGCTACACAACTTCATTGAGCCAGGACCAATCTTGACCTCTCTGTGCTCTCTGTGTATGTCCATGTTGGTCTTGAACATGTTCCATACTGAGCCTCCACAGTTTTCTGGGACAGAGATTTAAAGGTGAGGTCCTTGGAATTGGAAAGTGCACACTTGTGGAGAGTGGAGTCTTGCTGCCTTACAGCGCTTTCAGCGCCAGAGACTTATGTTCGATCCCGACTATGCGTGCTGCCGGTACGGAGTTTGTACGTTCTCTCCATGACCACGTGGGTTTTCTCCGAGATCTTCAGTTTCCACCCACACTCCAAAGACGTGCAAGATTGTAGTCTAGTTGGCATGGTATAAATGTAAATTGTCCCCAGAGTGTGTAGGATATGGTTAATGTGTGGGGATCACTGGTCGGTACAGACTCAGTTGGCCGAAGGGTGCTGTTTCTCTAAAACTAAAAGTTACTTTTGAACAGTATAAATATCAACGTTTCACAGCTATTTAGTTTGTTGGGGCACAGCTAGGTAAATAGCTGTCTATGCTCTGGGTCAAGTCCCGGTCAATACTCACCTCATCTCTCCAGTGGTTTTTTTTGTAATGGATTAATTGAAGTAATGACACCCTTCCAAACCCTAATTCTGTTGACAAGCCAACAATAAGGTCTTAATGTAACCAAACCAAAATCAACAGCAGGAGTAATTATGCATTGGAATCCAGACGATGAGGTATGGACTCTGAGTAATTTGATTACAAATTGATTTTTAAAAATTGGATTGACGATAAAATGGCCTTTAAATCTTTTCAATTTGCAGCAGATAAAATTAAGATTGCCACTAAATGTATTGAAATGCCTTGCACACCGTGAATGCAGCCAAATTACAATCATATTTTGCAGAACAAGATAATATTTCTTTAATGCAGATCTAAAATTTCAGACTTACTTCAGAACAAGTTGCTCATAAAGAATCACCTTCAACCAATACATCTTTCACACCGACCTAAGTAAATCGACTTGGAAATGTTCTTAAACTGGACGCATTAGCTGACATTTTATAAATGGACAAAATATTTAGAATCCATCAATTTGGGGTTATTAGATTAAGAATAATATAAACATTTAAACTCTGTAAATATTAACTTTTACGACACAGTGGTGCAGCAGAAGAGTTGCTGCCTGATGCCCCTGTCCCACTTAGGAAACCTGAACGGAAAACTCTGGAGACTTTGTGCCCCACCCGAGATTTCCGTGCAGTTCCCGGAGGTTTTTGTCAGTCTCCCTACCTGTTTCCACTACCTACAACCTCCGGGAATCGCACGGAAGCCTTGGGTGGGGCGCAAAGTCTCCAGAGGTTTCCGTTCAGGTTTCCTAAGTGGGACAGGGGCAATACACTGCCAGAGACCCTGATTCGATCCTGACTACAGGTGCTGTCTGTACAGAGTTTGTACGCTCTCCCATGACCTGCGTGAGATTTCCCTGAGATCTTCGGGTTCTTCCCACATTCCCAAGACCTACAAGTTTGTAGGTTAACTAGCTTGGTTTAAATGTCAATTGTAAATTGTCCCTAAAGTGTGTGGGATAGTGTAAGTGTTCAGGGATCACAGGTCGACGTGGGTCGAAGGGTTTGTTTCCGCACAGTATCTCTAATCTTTGATTATCTTTGATCTTTGATCAGCCAGGATCATATTGAATGGCGGTGCAGGCTCGAAGGGCCGAATGGCCTACTCCTGCACCTAATTTCTATGTTTCTAAACTAAACTAACATAAATTAAACTAAGCATGAAATGTGAGCTTCCATGCTCCTAAAATAGACTTTAGCAATTTCAAATTGAATGTGTGTTTTCAAATACTTTTTGCCAACAGGTTCCATTAACAGAAGCAACCTTTAAACATGATGAAAATACTGTAACTTTTGTGAAGTCTTCGAATGTTATTAAATCTATACAAATGTAAAGGCATCTATTAATTTCTAATGAAATGTTATTCATTTTAAAGCAATCCATGAGATACAATATCCCATTAAGAATCATGAAATGATTAATTGAATAACTTGTAATTTATCATTTTCAAATATAGTTCCTTTTACATTAATTTCCGATTGTAAATGTTAGGTTAGATCTATACAGAAATAAAATTAACTCAACCATCCCAGTGTTTGCCCTTTGCTTAATCCTTGATTTATTTCATTGACACAACAGCATTCTTAATTCAAACATGTCATGAAACTAATCAAAATAAGAAGCAACTAATGGATTTTGGAACTCACATTTTCAGTAATGTCCAATATAAAATAGTTCTATTCTTGCTTGAGGGTGGGAAACTGTTGGACTACAGATAGTTCATAGAAAATAATATTATATGATACTTTTAATTTTAGAAATACAGTGCAGAAACAGGCCCTTCGGCCCAACATGTGGGACCGACCAGCAATCCCCGCACATGTTAACACCACCCTACACACATTAGGGACAATTTTACATTTATACCAAGCCAATTAACCAACAAACCTGTACATCTTTGGAGTGCAGAAGGAAACCGAAAATTGAGGCGGCAGAGTGGCGCAGCAGTAAAGTTGCTGCATTACAGCGCTTGCAGTGCTGGAGACCCGGGTTCAATCCCGACTAAGGAGTAAGGAGTTTGTATGTTCTCCCCGTAATTCTCCGAGATATTCAGATTTCCCCCACAATCCAAAGACGTACAGGTTTCTCCTCCAGGGGCGCCGTATGGTGGCAGCATCTGCCTATAGTCTGTTTGTTATTTTTAGTCTGATTTGGAGGTTTCTTAGTCTCTTTATGTGTGGGAGGTGGGGAGGATAAGGGGGAAACCATTTCTTCATCACTTCCTGGCGAGGGTGCGACTGTTCTCCAAGATGCTCTTCGTGGCCTACCGGCTAGATTGGACCGGCCTTTCCTGCTGGAGACCGACCAGGGCTTCAACGACGGCGCATCACTGATTTAACATCGCGGAGCGGGCGATGCCTTACCGGGGATTGCCGTGTTGCCGTGGGGGGGGCCAGAGGAGCGGTAGCCCCGGGCGCTAAATTTTTAGGGACGCAAAAAAATTGATGGATAAAATTTTTAAATAAAATTAAGAGGGGAGCCGTTGGAGCGAGGAGGAGTTACCTGGAGCTGTGAGTATAAAAACAGCGCGGGGCTTGCTTCTACAGAGGCCCGACCAGCTCCGAGTTCTGGTCGTCGTTGTCCCAACTCCGAGGACAGGCCGCCGCTGTCGCTGCTGCTGCCGCCGTCCCAGCCACTGCCGCCGCCGTCCCAGCTCCGAAGCCAGGCCGCCGCTGTCGCTGTCCCCGCTCCGAGGCCAGGCCGCCGCTGTCGCTGCTGCTACCACCATCCCCGCTGCCGCTGTCCCAGCCGCCGCTGCCTCAGCCCCAGCTCCGAGGCCGCCAGCTCCGCCATTAGGCCTCGGCGCAGGCGGAGACGGGGGATATGACAAAAGAAGTCGCATCCCCCGAAGGAAGAGACCAAAAGCGTGTTCCTTCCCCTTCCCTACCCTTCTTCCCTTCTCCCCTTCTCCCCC